>NC_056747.1:29008329-29020829 GCF_019279795.1 Protopterus annectens
AGCATGTTTGTGGTTCTTTTTTCATGTTTAAGGTATCTCAGTCAACACCTTCAGTGCTCTGTAAGTACCGGTTTCCGTGTGGTTTCATTTTATGCATACCTGTATGTCTATGTGTGGGGGTGTATATTGTGGTGGTGTAGCGGTTAGCATTGTCACTTCACAACAAGAGGTTCTCCAGTTCGATTCTCAGCTGGGGTGCCTTCTATGCAGAGTCTGCATATCCTCCCTGCAGTCGCATGGCTTCCTCTGGGTCACACATTCCAAATGCATGCAGTAGGTGGATTGGACACTCTAATTTGGCCGTAAGTGCGAGTGTGTGTGTGGGACTGAGTGGAACAGATGAACTACCATGGCAGGGCTAGCCACCTGGTAGTATAAACCTTGGCTCGAGATGATTGTCACTGTTGAAGTGGCTCCCTGACTCCATGTGCAAAATGGGAAAAAGGGGTTGAGGATGGATGGATGGATGCACAAATATAAAAATGTTTTGGTTTATTTTTTTTTATTTTTTTTTTGATGCTTGAGTTTTCGGAAACTGGAGCATATAGTCTCATCCATATGAATTTTGAGTTTCTGAAAACTCGATCATCTGACAGATCTATATCTGTCTAGTCAGATGATCACGTTTTCAGAAACTTGAAATTCATATGGTTGAGACCATATTACTGAGTTTTCAAAACTCGAACATGAAAAAAAACCCCACAAAAATATACCTTTTTTGTATTTTTGCAGGAGGCAAGCCCCCCTGCACCCCCTCACACACCCTGCAAATTATATATACCAACTCCAATATCGCACTACAGTGAGGAAATGGGTAAATTTCCCAATCTGCATTGTACCTCGATCTCGTCTTGACCATTTGAATTTCAAGTTTCTGAAAACTTGATCAACTGATAGGGACCCATATCTCTCTCTCTCTCTCTCTCTCTCTGTTTTATATATTTATATATATATATATGTATATATATATATATATATATATATATATATATTGTGTATATATATATATATATATATTGTGTATATATATATATATATATATATATATATATATATATGTATGTATATGTATAGAGAGAGATGTGTGTTGCGTGTGTGTGTGTGTGTGTGTGTGTGTGTGTGTGTGTGTGTGTGTGTGTGTGTGTGTGTGTGTGTGTGTGTGTGTGTTTGTATGTGTGCGTGTGTGTGTGTGTGTGTGTGTGTATATATATATATATATATATATATATATATACAGAGAGAGAGAGAGTAAAAGGTGCTTACTTTAGTCGGTTTGTTATTGTCGTCAATTATTATTGACACGCTTCGTTTCACAAAATAGATTGGCAACAATTGTGCAAGACAGCAGTAATAACAGGGCTGAAAAATATGTCCATTCCTGATTATTGTGCAATCTTGGAATTGGTATATAGTAGGGAGTGAGGGAGGGTGCCCCATGTATAAAAAAAAAAAAAAAACATGTTTTTTGCTTTGCATTACCCAGAGAACATTACCATGCTGGTTATAATTTGCTGACACTGTGGAATATCAATGTTAGTAAGTAATTTTATACATATTAATCCAACAAAAAGAACCTGTCTGGTAATATAAACTCAATAATCGAAAATTAGATTAGAGTGTTGTACACAGAAAGTTTTATTCTTTATAATAATAGAATTAATTTAGAATAAAACGTTCTGCGTACAGCACTTCCTAGTCTAGTTTTCAGTTATTTAATTTTATACATATTATATATGTGTGTGTGTGTGTGTGTGTGTCTGTGTGTGTGTGTGTGTGTGTGTGTGTGTGTGTGTGTGTGTGTGTGTGTGTGTATGTGCGGGCATGCACTGATGCACTTAATCTAAACAGCATAATATCAAAGGTAAAAATATGTAAACTCAAAAATATCTAAACACAAATGCTGACAAAATCAAACTTATACTAACAACGATTTAATAGAGAGAAGAATGTAAGAAAATGTCACTGTTATTGGTGGGTCATGATGCAGAAAAAGCATTTGATAGAGTAAGCTGGGATGTTATAAATAGAGCAATGGAAGTATTTGCATTCCTAACACATTAATAAGGTTAATTAGAATCATATGAAGGATCTGAGGCAAATATTACAGTGGTAGGGTGCCTCTCTGACAAGTTTGTCTCTGAACACAGAAAGCAGGCAGGGCTGTCCTCTTTTTTCTCTTTCTTATTTCTATTATATTTAGACCCATTGGCAAAAAATAAGGGATTCAGAAATTCAAGGATATAGTTGTTATGGTAATCAAGAAGAGATGACTTTATTTGCAGACGACATTATTTTGTATCTGACAAAACCAGAAAAGGACATCTCTGTTTTGTGGAACATCTTGAAACAGTTTCAGGTCTTTTCAGAATATAAAAGTAATTAACATAAAACAAAGGCTATCATTGTAAACTATGTACCTAGACATGAATTGGTCCAGCAATACTCATAAGTATGGGACACGATAAAATGAAGTATTTAGGAACATGGATTAAAAACAACTCTGTTATGGCAGCTAAGAATATGTAAGAAAAAACTAAACAATAGAATGCAAACACTGAGAAACTGGTAACTGACTGACTCTTGTTTATGTATTTGGATAGCAAGATACAGTCACTGACAAAGTCTAGTCCCTTTAGTTTTATACACAACTCAGGCATATTTTTATAAACCAGAGGAGAAGTTGGGGAAAATGACTAATAAAGAGTTGGAAGAAATTTATCTGGGAGCGGAAGAGGGCAAGGGTCAAGTGAGATAAACCGCTTCTTCCAAAAGAGCAAGGTGGTTTAGGATTACATGATTTGAAGGTGTATTTTAGAGCTACACAGTTAGGGTGTATATATATAGCCCCCTTCTCTCTCTCTCTGTCTATATATATAAAAACACAAACAGAAAACTGTAAATCGAAGTGGAAAGGAATGATGACGATGATGTAACGGGGAGGGAATTCAAGAAATAAGAAAAGAGATACATTAGGGATGATGGTGGGAATCGATAAATAAAAGAAATAAGAAAGAGTTGGTTTTTAGATGTAGATCCTTAGGGAGAATAACAACAGCCAAACAGAATATTATATTCATAAAGCAGCAGGAAGTATTCTACAAACTAAGCCAACATAAAAGTGGAGAAAGGAGATTTTACGGATATGTATGACTGCATTTAGAGGTACAGACAATAGGCAAGAGGGGGCTGCAATTTATTGAAGAAAATTGGGATCCAAGGTATTGGCAGAAAATAACTAGAGAGGGAAATATAATAGAATGAGAGGAGGTCAAGAATGAATTTGGACCTCAGGCCTTCCCTATCAAGAGCTGATAGAGTAAAAGCAAAGAAAAAGGTGATAGGGGAATCCTAAGTGATAGATCAGTTTTTAGTTGAATTTAGAACAGAAACTGCTGTTAGTCAGTAGGGTCTGTACATATATATACATATATATATATATATATATATATATATATATATATATATATATATATACACACATGGATTCATTTCATAACACTCAAAACACTGAAAATGAGAAAACTTCATAATATAGAAGACCAAAACACTGAAAACTCAAAACATTGAAAACACATATACATATACTGAGTTTAAACAACATAAATCATAGCACTTTCCACCAAGTGTAAGCACTTAGTGTAGTGAATTGCAATCTTGGAGATGATATATATAAGTAGCAGGGGGTGTGGGGGGCGCACCCCCCCCCACATGGTGGGTGCAAGGGGGAAAGTGTTATGATTTATGTTGTTTAAACTCAGTATATGTATGATATGTGTTTTGAGTTTTCAAGCTTTTGAAGTTTCAGTGTTTTGGTTTCGGTGTTTTGAGTTTCAGTGTTTTGAGCTTTCAGCGTTATGAAGTGAATATATATATATATATATATATATATATATATATAGATATATATATATATATATATATATATATATATATATTGCATGATAACTATCAGAGGAGGAAATTGGGAAGAGAGACCGGTAAGCAATTTACAAGAAAAAAATTGGAGGGCTGATGTATGGCTCCCAGGTATGCAACAAAGTCTAGAAGATATAGGATTTTTGCTTAGAAGTTTTGCATAGGTATTTTTATGCCCAAAGCAGACTCCAACAAATTTTTCCTCAGGTAGATAACAAATGGAGGTGTGATGGAGAAGAAAAGAGGTATCTGAAAACATATTTTTGGGAGCGTAATGCATTGGTAAACTTCAAAAATTCCCTAAAGAAATTCTAGGTGAGCAAATGGGTGTTACAAAGGAAATGATTTTTGAGCTGGGATACACGATTTGAATTGACTAGACATAGTAAGGGCTAAGTTTAATTCTGGTGGCTGCCAAAAATGCAATAAGAAAGTCTGAACAAACTACATTTGAAGTATTGAATAACATAAAAAACGGAAGTGGGATCTTTAGAAAAGGGTAGGAGCAGTTTACATATGGAAAACAGAAACTGTGGTACAATCATGTAGAATAAGGTTTTGGAGAAGGAGTGAGATTTAAGGAAAGGCAGGAAGTGAGGAATTTATGTAATGTTAGATTGATGACAGTTAAACAAAAATTGTATGTGGTGTACTGTAACTAGGAACTTGTTAATATGAGTTGTTATGCATACATATTTGTTTGCCTATGTCTTAAGTGATAATTCATTAAAGGTATTAAAAGATCTAAGTTATACTAGAAAGAGGTTTAGGCCCTTTCCTCTCTCTTTTTGGCCTCAGAGTTACTACATATAATTACCAGGCAAGCCTCCCTGCAAAAACATTGGATTTGGATAGGGCTAGGTTTTGCTGCTATTTTGTGGTTAGATATTTATGCTGTTGATATTAAGCTGTTTAGCTCAAGAAAAAAATCTCTCTCTGTCTGTGTATATATATATATATATATATATATATATATATATATATGTGTGTGTGTGTGTGTGTGTGTGTGTGTGTGTGTGTGTGTATGTGTGTTTATATCTCTAACTATAATCCCATTTGCCCTACTAATCTCTCTCTCTTCTCTTACCTATCATACACTTTTTCCCAACCCTTGTCATAACTCTCCCACACACTCCACTACATCTTACCATCCACCTCACTTCCCATCCTACTCATCCATCTCATATGAACTCTTTACCTCTAACCCAATCTATTTTTTCAAACCAAAACTGCTCCCAACCCAACATCCCCTGTATTCCACTCTTAAATGTGGTGCCAGAAAATCACTATTCTGACACAACCCAAGCTACCCTTCCCCAACACACTGCCTCACTCTTCTACTCCACCACATCTCTCTCTCACTAGCTGGCGACATCCACCCCATCCCCGGACCCATCTTTAACATCAATCTCACCAAACCCTCCACTCAACCCACAAACTCAAAGTCCATTCGCCTCACAACACTTAATGCACAAAACCTAAAAAAAAATCCCTAACCTCCATGCCTGGCTCTCCCATAGCCACCCCGACATTACTGCCGTTTATGAAACCTGGCTGAAAACCTATATAAAAGATAGCAAAATCCTACCACCAGGTTTCAAAATAATTCGCAATGACAGAGCCCACAAAAAAGTAAGTGGAGTAGCAATAATCTACCCCACCTCCCTTACCATAACTTCCTACTCCAATAAAATACTAACCTTTGCCAATGCTGAAATTATAATAAGGTTACTAAAAATAAACAACCACAAGTCCATATGTATTGCTGCCCTCTATATTCCCCCTGGTGATAATATCAAAACTCTTGAAAACATGGTCCTGGTTCTCCTCCAATATAAAAAATGAAACCTATATACGCGGTGATACCAACATCAAATGGAATACTATTAACGCTGAAGCCCCGTCCCACACAATCAACCTGTACAACTTCTCCCAACTAATACAATCTCCAACCAGACCAAATAAAGATGGTACCTCTGGTACCATCATTGACTGGATCCTAATGACTCACCACAACCTTATCACCAAAGCCGGAATATTACTTAAGCCTCTCATCGATCACCAACCAGCCTTCACCGACCATCTCCCATCTCCACTGCATAAACAACACCACTACATCGAAACCCGCAACCTCTCCTCTTTCAACCCTCTAACTTTCTCTGAATGCTTAGGTTCATAGGTTCATAGGTAGGTACTAGATTATTTGCCCGAAGGCATTTATAAGCCTAGCCAGAATGTGGTGGCTTTCGCCGCCCCCTTAGATTAGTTCTCTGTGCTTCTGTCTAGCAGAGCAACTGAAGTGATCTCTGGGGTAAACTTTCTGTTTCTCATCCACTCATCAAGGTTTCTTTTGAAGAGTGTTAGTGAGGAGCTCTGCCTAATGTAGACTGGAATCTTGTTCCAAAGCATGGGAAGTCTCTGGGACAGGAATCTATCCCTCCAGCACATCATATTTATTGTTGTGGTGAAGTTTAAATCCCTAGAACATGTGGCTTGAGGGGATAAGGTTTTCTTTAGGTGGAGCATGTCAGTCAATTCTGGGTTGGACATGGCCTTGTATGTCAGGCAGAGATCACCTCTGAGTAGGCGGTATGCAAACGAGTACAGCTGGAGTTTCTTCAGTCGAGCTGCATAGGGCATCTGTTTGAGGCCAGTGATCCTCTTGGTGAGGTACTTCTGTGGTCTTTCCAGCTGTTGCAGGTGTCTTGTAAGGTACATCCCAAATGGGGCATTGTACTCTATGATGGGTCTGATGAGTGATGAGTAGAGAGGCACAATGACCTCTTTTGATCTGGATGCGAACCCTTTTGTGATTAGGTGGGCCACGTATAAGGATTTTCTAACCACTTTAGCAATATGATTATCAAAGGTGAGATTACTATCTACTTGGGTCCCCAGATCCCTTATTACGTGTTTCATATTTAGGGGACTACCACCTATGTGGTAGTTCATGGGTACTTTGTTTTTTCCAAAGGGGATGACTATACACTTTTTGGTATTTAGCTTGAGGCCATGATTTTGATACCAGGTATCCGTCTCAGTGAGACCCTTTTGGAGGATGTCTGTGTCAGCTGGAAAGTCAATTATAGCCCCTAGTTTGCAGTCCTCTGTGAATCTGGTCAGTCATAGTCATCCGGTGTTTGCCTGTACCTCTGAGAAGTATATGTCAAACAGGAGGGCACCTAGGAATGAGCCTTGCGGAAACGCCACTTGTAACTGGTTTAGAGTCGGACCTAGCTCTCACAACTCTCACCATGTGGGTTCTGTTCATGAGCCAGCTGGCAACCCATCTTGTGACGTAGGGATTTATGTTCAGGCTGGTGAGCTTGTCTATAATACCAGAATGGGGAATGGTGTCGATGGCCTTAGCGAGGTCTAGGTAGGCTGCGTGTACCACCCTTCCCTCATCTATAGCCTTGGTAACTGTCTCAATGAAGTCCACCAGGTTTAGGAGACATGATCTGCCCTTGACAAAGCCGAACTGGGTAGAGTCCAGTGTTTGGAGGTTCCCATTGTCTCTGTTAATGAGTTCCATGATGATGCGCTCCATAGCCTTGCAGACCAATCTAGTCAAGCTTATAGGGTGATAGTTCCCAGGGTCTGTTGTGGCTCCACCTTTGTGGAGTGGAATAACTGATAACTGTTGCTGTGTGCCACTCTATGGGTATGTAGCCTGTGGAGAGGCTGAGTTTGAACAGTGTGTTTAGGAGAGGGGTTAGTTTGTCTTTGAGCTCATGTAGGATGTAGCCTGGGATACTGTCCGGTCCCACTGATGCTGTGTTTTTGGCTTTGGAGAGGGCTGTTTTAACCTGAGTGTCTGTGATTTCAGGGACTCTACATTCTTCTGGTATGGTTATGGGCCCTTTTGGAGGTGAGATGGGGGTGAAGTTTGAACCTGTCTGCCAGGATGTTGGTGATATTGGTCGGTTCAGTGTATCTTGTGACATTCTGCACTAACTCCGAGCAGATCTGAGCATTGCCACTTAGATACTTGACAAAGCTAAATAATGCCTTGTGGTTATCTTTGGAGTTCTTGGCAATTTTTCTTTCAAAGCTCACCTTGGATGATTTTATGAGGGATTGTAGTTTCTTGCTGATACTGATCAGGGATGTCTTTCCTTCTTGGGATTTTACTCTTTTCTGTGCTAGTTTCCGCTTTCTATTGCATAGCTTGTTTATGGCAGGAGTCCACCAGATTGGTTTCCTATTCTTGGAGGAGTGAGTCTTGGTTTTGCTTGGGATGGCAAGATCCATGCATTCTTGTAGGTGCCCGTAGAATGCATTAGTAAAGGATTTTGCAGCTTGGACAGCGTCATCCTTCAGCATGGGGGCTTTGAAACTTTCCACCTCAGTCTTAAGTAACGTGAAGTTTGCTTTTGAAAAGTTTTTCACAGTGGTTTCCTTGTTCGGGGGTGGGGCCGGAATGTGGATATCCAAAGTGATTTGTTCACGGTCAGATCTAACCAGCGAAGGGTTGACCTCTGGTGTGGAACACTGGTCACCCATGTTGGTGATGACCAGGTCCAATATGTTGTCACCTCTGGTGGGAGTGTTGACCAGTTGAACCAGGGCATTTGAGTTTATAAATTCTAGGAAATATTGGGCAAGTGAGTTAGTACTTGAGTAGTTCTTCCAGTTAATGTTTGGGTAATTGAAATCACCCAATATTAGGGTGTTTGGTAGGACCTTTATTTTTCCCAGTGTTTCCAGAAATACGGAATGGGGGTCCTGGGACATGGTGTGTGATCTGTAGCAAGCTACAATTTGAATTGCAGTTTTGCACATTGTCAGTTGCACGTGGATGATCTCTGAAGCATCGTGCTGTGCCACTAACCTGGAGGTGTGGGTATCCTTGATGAATATGGATACGCCTTTGCCTTTTGTATTTTGGTTTGGGTTCTGTGGCCAAAATGTATGGTATGAGTTGTAGCCTGGTAGTGCTGGGATGCTCTCTGGAGCCTTAAACCAGTTTTCTGTTACTGCACATATATCGATTTTCTCCATACTGAGGAGTGCCTTGAGTGCGTGCATTTTGAGGTTTAGACATCTGGCATTGAATAGCATTACCCTCAGTTTTTTCTTACTTGTGCTATTTACGGCAGTGTTTTTTTCTTTTGAGACTTGCCTAAAAAAGGCACTATGGGGGTGGCAAGAGCCTTGGGCAGTATTCGAATGCCTAAGGGTGACAGGTGAAAGCCATCTCTAGCAAAGCAGTGTGGCTTGTCGAGCATGTCATCCCAGGTGGACAGACACTGGATCCCCTTTGAATGACACCAGAAACTTAGCCAATTGTTGAAATCAAGAATTTTTTTCTTTATAACATATCATTCTTGGAGAGGGCAGGATGCTACTCAAGGTCAGGGTCATACCAGCCTGGGCTACGTGACCAAAGAGCTCCTCTATGTCTCTTTTCATGTAGTCCAGGGAAGTATGGCTCAGGTCATTCACACCAACACGGACCATAACAGAGTCATATTTGTACTTGTTCTGGAGTGACCTGAGTGCTTGTGTTATGTGGCAGATCCTGGCACCCGACAGGCAGCTAACAGTAACCTTCTCCTTATTCAGCCTAGTGAGTGGGACGTCAGTGTGCCTGACTACAGAGTCACCGATTACTAGTATGTTGGGTATGTTATTTTGCCTTAAGGGCTGTGATTGCATGGTACACTGGTTTTGTGAAATATGTGTTTCATGGTTTGTGTTGGGGGGGTGGAAGTTGCTTGATGTTTGCTTTGAAGGTCTCTGTTGGTTTTGCAAATTTTTATTTAGAGCCTCCGAGTATGTTTTCATGTATTTATGTGTGTTTTTTGTCGGTGCTGGTTTAATGCATCTATGTGAGACTGGTGGTGTGATGCAAGTATTTCTCTTCTCCTCTTGACTGTCTGATCCAGTCATGGGTAGAGAGAGCGTAGCCATCAGTTTGGCTGTATAATTGCATCTCTCGCATGTATTAGTGTTTGGTGGTAGGAGGAGATGGTTGTCTGTGTACATGAGGCAGTTGTAACATTGCCTCAAAATACCCAGATTCACCAGCTGGACTGGTGAGTACACCTGAAACTGCACTTTGGACATGCCTGGATAGGTACAGTAAACTGTTTTACTGGATGACTGGTAAGATCGAATAGAGAGCCTTGTCCTTCTGACAGTACAGGAGGGTCTAGTGCTAGGGTTTATAAGTGCTTGCTATAAGTATTGAGCAAGTGCCGGGCTGAGAAATGAATGGCTTGAGTGCTTAAGTTGAAAGTTTGTCTAGTTCTAAGGGAAAAATTGAAGAGGTGAGTGGGGAATAGTTTTACCCAAGCTAACTGGCACTGCCCAGCGCACAAAACTTGGCAAATGCGGTATTTATAGCAGGGAAATGAAAGAGATAGAAATTAGCCCAAACTGGCCAATAAACTACTAATTTCTGGGCTGAAACCACTCCTTCAGGGATAGATAGTCTGCTCAAAGCTCCCCTCTCTCACAGGTGAACAAAGAAACTTCCATCTATCCAAGTAAGGTATGGGCAAACACAGAGATTTGTAACAGCCCTAAATTCAGCACTAACCTGAAAACTGGACTATACTAGCTTAGAAAGGTGGGAAACAAGTATATATATATATACATATACATATACATTATTGATGAAGAACTAAGATTTGACACACATCCGCTGAATCAAGTTAGGTCTTCTCTACAGGCACAACCACTTCCTAAGCCCCTCAACCCATCAAACTCTTGCATCAACCTTCCTACTCCCCTCCCTTATGTATGGTGCCCCTCTTTTCACCAATCTCCATCTTGGCCTTCGCTCCAAACTTGAATCCTGTTACCACAAGATCACCAAATTTGCAACCATTTCAAAAAACTCATCTCACCACTGCCACTCCCTCCTCACCCTCAACTGGCTTGAACTACCTAACTTCCTCAGTTACCTACAACTCACCATTGCTCACAAACTCATCTTTAAACCTGCCAACTGTCCAGCTCTCGCTTTTCCTTAAAACCTTACATTCCCAACTGCTCACTCAGATCTAAAATCAAAATCTTCTTCAGGTCCACAAATTTGTATGACCTCCTGGCCATCTACTGCTGTCCCACTCCTTAGCTAAACAGTGGAACACACCTACCAAACCTACCTAACCATACAAATTTCAAATCTCAGCTACTCTCGCATCTTTCTTTTAAATGGGAATGCCCTTGCCACACTCCAACTTAACCCCCAACTTAACCCCCCTATTCCACCTTGCACTGACTCATCCAACTACCTCTACTATTACTTCATCCCACCCCAAAATAATCCCTCCCCTACCAAAAACTAATTTGCTCTCTAATATCTATTGTACTATACTCTCCAATCTCAAATATACTGTTACCCTCTCCATGCATAATATTTTCCTAACCTACTAATGTCTAGTAGCTATATATTTTGAAATGTTAAACCTTCAATTGAGTTTATAACAAAAATATTCACTTTATGTAAATGCTGACATTTCTGTATTGAATTATGTCTTTCATTTTTGTAACATTGTGCCAAGCCAATTGCAAATATCATGGAGCCTATCTGTAAATGTTTAATTATCTGTATGAACTATGTCCTTTTGTAACATGTGAAATGTAACTTGCAATTATTGTGGAGCTTTTCTCCGGGCCTCCACTGAAAATGGGCTCTTCTTGGCCCAGTGGACTTCCCCGGTCATCAAACTTAAATAAATAAATAATACACACACACACACACACACACACACACACACACACACACACACACATATATATATATATATATATATATATATATATATTATATAGTATATATAGGTCCCATTCAGAAGATCAACTGAATAGAAAATCGAACGTCACAAGTCAAATGGCACAAGAGTTATTTGCTCTAGAGATCTTAACCTAGACTGTGACAGTAACAGAACATGCTGGAGAGGCAGATATATCTGCCAGAGATTGCCACTGGTCTGGAATAAACTTCCAATGTGTGAAGCACAGCTCCTCACTGACCCTATTTAAGCGCAACCTGGACAAATGGATGGGAGACCACAAACACCCCCCAGAGATGGCACCCATGTCTATCATGAGCAGGGGTAGATGGGGTTTATTATAGATCCCCTGTGTGAATTATGTCCGTCTAACCAAAGACAATTGAGACAACTTGGGATTAACATGGCTAGGCTTGTAAGAGCTATAGGGCCACCAAACTAGTAACCTCCTATGAACCTATGAACCCATGTGGTCGAAATCATATGACTGACTTTCTGAAATGTCAAAGCTTCTGAATGAAGATCAAGTAAAACCTGCATTTCTGGGTATGAATCTGGTAAGGCCAGAAAAAATGTAACTACACACCAGAAACAAAAAGAAAACTGGAACCACGAGTAGCTGTATTTTAATAAGATGCCAGTAAAAACTTTCACAGTATTCCACACTGCTTCTTCAAGCATCAAACGTTCATGATTAAATACACTAAACAATTAAACAATTATACAATCAATAAAATTAACACCCCATGAAAGTATCCATAAAAAACTAAAAGCCCTGAAGACTATTAGTGAATTTTATCATGTAAATCTTTTAGAACAGGCTTAATACTAAGCATA
>NC_056747.1:29025829-29039481 GCF_019279795.1 Protopterus annectens
CATAGGTGATGTAAACCTCCCCCACCTCCTCCTCCAATATGGTCTCAGCATAGGTGATGTAAACCTCCCCCACCTCCTCCTCCAATATGGTCTCAGCATAGGTGATGTAAACCTCTCCCACCTCCTCCTCCAATATGGTCTCAGCATAGGTGATGTAAACCTCCCCCACCTCCTCCTCCAATATGGTTTCAGCAAAGGTAATTTAAACCTGTGGTGCCATCTTGGATTCCCAAAGCAGCTTCTTGTACCCCTCTGGCCTTCAGTATGCCTTGATGTAAGTGCTTAATCTTTCTGAAACAACAGTTGCAAAGTTATTATAATATATAAATTCCCTTAATGCCTTCTGCATAATACAAAAAGTGTTATTGTTGAACTTAAGCGCTCAGGGTTTCTGCAGCACTGACAGTTCCCAGTAGGCCTCTTCCATCTACATTTTACGCTGTAAATTGAATCTGCTATTTTTAGATAATTCGGACAGATTACTTACTGTTTTCCCTCAAAGAAAAGGGGAATCTGATTGTTTTTGTAACCTCGCGATCTGGTCAGCCCCCACTCCATTTGCCTTGCTTCGCTCGTCTCACTCCGCTCCCCTACCCTGCCCCCATTTTCCACAACCTCCTCTTTAAAACTCCCAGAGATGCACTATGTATTATCACACATTACTTACCAACTCACTGCCGCCTACTACCCACTGTCTATACCCATTACCTCTCCCATAGACCAAGTTGGAAAGCTTACCCTTAAAATGTCAATGCACCTCATATGAACTTGTCTATATTCTCTTCTTTTTTAGTTTTCCTTTCTTGATCATCTTCAAGTTTATCTCTCATGCCGATAAATATGTCATGAACAACCATCATGTTACTACCTGCTATACTTTTAATTGTATGTCTAAATCTCTATGCTTATGTAAATATCTTATAAAAATATAGCAGATAATTATTTATGATTGTGTAAGTGAATGTGTAAACCACAATGCTCATGTAAATGTCTTATGTATAGTATGTTAGCAATTGTTCTGGAGCTTTCCTCCCTGGGCCTCCACTGAAAATGGACAGCTCTGTCCAGTCGGTACTTCCCGGTAAACAAATGTAAAATAAAATAAATAAATAAGTAATTCTGTACATTTTATTATAACTTGCAATCAGTTTTTATACCAGTTTTCTGAAATGCTGTAGGCTAACTAAAGGTATTGTCATTTATAACAGGTAGACTTGTGCTAGAAGCATTTATTTTCTTATTTTGCTGACTGGCAGAGTGGGGCCCTACATGCTTGGCACTAAATGTTAGTTTAATTTGGACAACTGTTACAAATTCAGAACTTACTTCATTTCTTCATGCAGCATCAGCACAGAGAAAATAGGCTCAACAAGGATGTCTTTTAGTAGCTATATCTCAAGAAAATGTGTGTTCTGGCTGTTGATTAACTTTCTGTGAGAATGTTTGACTTACAATGCAATGTCTACTGAGGTTGTCACTTTAATATAGCTAACATTCATGATTTGAAAGAGTTGTTGACACTCATAGTGCAGAATTACTGCACTATTTTGCTCCCCCACAGCTGACTATTAGCTGATATTAGCCTTTTTGCTTGTCCAGCATGTTCACTGAATGTGACTTAGAAACCCCAGGCTTCTAACCTGTGTTCAGGCTACAACCCCAGACTATTTCGGTCATAATCACATTGTGGAATGTCAAAGATATTAATGGAGCCTGCAACATGTGTGTGTGTAAACATATTTTAGTGACAAAAAAGGTTGAAGTTAATGGGAACATTTTTGTTATCAATGGTAAATATAATTGTAATAGTAAAGGGGTAGTTTATTTTGCATTATGCCGTAACTGCCCCTCATACTATATAGGAAAGACTGATAGGGCCCTGAAGAATAGGATATATGAACATGTCTATGCTATTTCTAGAAATAACACAATAAATGCTCTAGCAAGACATGTGTCAGCCTTCCCAAATCATGTATTTCAATTCTTGGTAATAGATAAAATTCATGAGAATGGAAGAGGGGGCCCTATTTCATTACAACTAGAAGAAAAGGAACTAATGTGGCAATTAAAATTAAACGCTTCAGTATCCCCTGGTTTGAATGACATTGTTTCCATTAGGAGCTTGTTGAAAATGAAAGCTTTGATTCGTTAGGCTCCTAGTTGTTTTATGACTAGGAGTAAATGGATAGAAAGGATATTTCATTAACATTTATAATATTCAATGTTTATATTTTTAATTATTATGTAATTGTTTTAAGGATAGGAAGTGATGTCATTCTATTTTTTGTATTTAAACATGTGATTTCCCTTATAAAATTGTCTGAAGTTTATTGATTAAGCATAAACCAAATTGCTAAAGATGAAGCTGCCAGGTAACAGGAAAAGAGAAAGGTCTAAGATAAGGTTTATGGATGTGGTGAGAGAGGACATGCAGGTGGTTGGTGTGACAGAGCAAGATGTAGAGGACGGGAAGAAATGGAAACAGTTGACCCACTGTGGCGACCCCTAATGGGAGCAGCCGAAAGAAGAAGAAGTGGTCCCAGTTTTCTTTTTATCTTTTGAATGAAGATTGCAGTACAGTGGGAATCAAGAAATTTACCCTTTTTCCCACTGTAGTGCAGTCTCAGAGTTGATATATATAGTATATGCAGTGGGTGTGGGGGAGCATCCCCCACATGAGGAGTGTAGAGGGGGCTGCCCTCCCTGCAAAAATATAGATTTTTGTTGTTTACTGTCATTCAACTTTTTGGAAAGTCAATCATACTGTCTCAACTGTATCAAGTTTGACTTTCTGAGAGTCACATATTTGAATGGGATCTATCTGTGTGTGTGTGTGTGTGTGTGTGTGTGTGTGTGTGTGTGTGTGTGTGTGTGCGTGTGTGTGTGTGTGTATATATATATATATATATATATATATATATATATAGGTCTACTTCACATAATTGTACATCCAAATGCTCGACTTTTGTATTGTCGAGACCATATGATCGAACATCTGAATGTTTGAAAATGTGAAAAAAAAAAAAGAAATATAAGAAAAAAGAACTAAACAGTGCAAGCCCCCTCCCCCGCTATTGAAATATACCAAATACGAGAATGCACTACACTGCGGTAAGAAATCGTCCCGTTCTGCACTCTATGGACATCCTCATTCATACCGGTCGAGCTTTTCAAAGTTTGATATTATGGTCTCGGCCATATGAAAGTCGAGATTTGAAAAAGTCCGACCATCTGAACAAAACCATGTTTACACCTCAGTGCTCTGAGACGTAATCAGAATAGAAGTTTGGTATAGAGTTTTGTCAACCAGCCCTAACAAATATGTGAAACAAAATAAAAATAAAAGAACGTATTGGATTCCCAAAAAGACGTTTAATACAAGAACACAGTGAGCGCTTTCATCACCAACTGTGACTTCTTTGGACTGAATAATGCTATTAAGACAAACCAACATATTTAAACTACTAATGCACCAATCACGTATTACATAATATTCAAATAAATTAACCCCTTCAATGCTTTAAACCTTTTCACTTTAAATAGGCAACATAATCATCCCTATTATTTAGTCCTGGCGGAAAACAGGCATTTAACCTAACTTGCCATCTGTATTCACACCAGCTAAGCTCATCTTCAGCATCAAATAATTTGTCATAATTAGGTACATCTTCCAAAACAAGAAACTTAAAATTCACCATACACTTCTTATTAGAATAATGTTTGGCAATAGCATTTTTTGTGTCACCTATCTCCACAGCATGCTTATGCTCGTATATTTATTTATAAAGTTCCCTGCTGGTACGTCCTACATAAAAAATGAGGGACATGACTGGCACATTATTGCATAGACCACAAATTTACTTTTACAAGTGAAATAATTCCTAAATTTATAAATAAAACCATTTATATTAACTTTTAAACTGTCAGTTAATAAATAATTACACAACCTACAGTTAAAACATTTATGCATCCCAAAAAGATAAGTTAGCTATTCAACCTACTTTTATAAATAAGGGGGGGTAAGTTTTAAAAATTATTTTCAAAGTAAGCTTAATATGCCCAAAACAACTACAGTTGTGAAATCTGGGATGCATAAACGTTCTTTTGTTTTTATTTTGTTTATTTGGAACGTTTTAGTATACATTTTTAAATATGTGAAACAGGCATAGCTGTATAAGAAAAACAGATACTTGACCATTACTTTAGGTGCAATACTGACCCCAGGACTTAATAAAATCATTTGAAGATTTTTAAACAAGTTGGTGTACTATAACAAGTACCATTAGGTGGCAGTATTGCACTTTATGGTTGCTCTGCATTATCTGTATTGCTTTTTATGTGGTCTTAACTATGAATATATTTTGAATTTTGAAAAGATAACTTCTTTATATATATATATATATATATATATATATATATATATATATATATATACATACATACATACACACACACACACACACACACACACACACACACATATATATATATACTTGATTGGGTGCTCATCAAGGAACACCCCCAAAAATATACCCCAGGGACTCTACCCAATGATCTTAGTGATCATTTGCTTACTTACATTAGGAAAGATAACCCAACCAATGCTAGCTTACCAGTCTATAGAACAGTCAGAAACAAAAAAAAATTTGATCCTCTAAAATTTAACATGGCACTCAATCACTGTAACTGGTCAACATTGAAATCCCTTCCCCTAGACGAGGCAGTCTCACATTTTAATCAAACATTCCTTACCCTACTTGACTCTCATGCTTTAAAAGGGTATCCAGAATCAAACTCACATAGCACCTTGGCTAACCTCAGAATCCAAAACCAAAATAACTAATAGGGACAAAGCATGGAACAAATGGCGTACTACCAAGTTACCACTAGATCGGGTTATCTTCCAGCAAATGAGGAATGAAACCAAAAAGGCCACCACCCAAGATAAGAAAAACTACTTTCACCACCTACAAAACAAAAACCAAAAGAACCCTCAAAAATTCTGGGCAGGATTGAACAAACTTCTCCAACCAGGAAAATCCACCACTCCTACCCCTGAAACTCTATCTGATAAGAACCAAGAAGAAATAGCTAACAACTTTAATACCTTCTTCACCGAAACAATTCAGGTACTAGCTAACCAACTACCCACCCCCTCTACCACACCTAACAATATGACACCTAACTCTGCACTATCCTTTAAACTCCAACCCATATCCACTGCCTTCATCCGATCCTGTTTGAAAAAGCTAAAACCAACTACCCTCTCAGCAGACCTTCTACCTGCAGAATACCTGCAAATTGCTGCAGATGTCATAGCATACCCTATTTCAATATTAATTAATAGAACCATTACGGTCCACTATCCCAGCAATCTGGAAAATATCTCACGTCATTCCTCTTCATAAAGGAGGAACATCCACCGAGCTCTCTAACTATAGACCAATTGCTATACTATCACCACTTGCCAAAATCATGGAAAAGTGTGTGCATAACCAACTCATGTCCTATCTCACCCAAAACAAGCTACTAACTGATTGTCAGCATGGATTTAGACCCAACCATAGCACGACTACTGCCCTCTCTTTCACAGAGAAAATTAACCATAACCGAATAACAAAAATATCTCCTCAGCCCTCTTTCTAGATATAATGAAAGCTTTCGACATGGTAAACCACCAGCTACTTCTCAAAACCTTATCAACCTTACATCTAGACACCCAAGTCCTAAACTGGTTTCAAGCTACCTGCGTAGGTAGACAACAGGCAGTTATGTGGCAGAACAAACTCTCCTGCCTATTGCCGAATAGTATAGGCGTACCCCAAGGGTCCATCCTAGGTCCACTTCTGTTCTCAATTTTATAAATGACCTCCATACAGTTATCCCGAAGCCACCTGTATTCAATATGCAGATGACTCAACTATCATCTGTTCTAATCCTATCCTTGACAACCTTCTAATAACCACCCAACTCTGCTTTACCAAAGTTGAAAATTGGCTAACTAACCATCAACTCATCTTAAACCCAAAAAAACCCAACTTCTCCTTTTCCACCCATCCAACCCAACACCTTTCACACACTTTACCATACAATCTAACAATGGTACCATTATTTCTCCTACTACCAATGCTAAACTATTAGGAGTAATTATCGACAATAAACTACGGTTTGACATCCACATCAACCAAACTATTAAAATGGTTAACAAAAAACTTGGTTCTTTATATAGGTTAAAAACCTTCCTAACTCCAGCCGCTAGGTTAGCTACTGCCACGCACCTCCTATCCACCCTACTATACGCCTCCCCGATCCTTACAAACCTCAACAAGTCTGACCTCAATCGTCTTTCCACTTCTTATAATCACATTTCTAGATTCATCACTGCCCTACCTTGCAGAACACATCACTGCATCAGCCTGAAAAAACTTGACTGGCCAGAACTCCCTAATCTTCTACTGAAATACCAACTCATTGAAGCCTTTAAAATCCTGAAATATCCAGATAACACCCCTGCACTAAACAACATCCTAACGCCTTACTCCAACCTAAGCTCTCTTCGCTCATCTAACAAACTCTTAATACAAACCTGCAAGTCCCATAACCTAGGTGGGGATTCACTCTACTCCAATACTATTGGCAAAGTATGGAATTCTCTTCCCCAGAAGCTTACGTCCTTACAATCACTAGCGCTATTCAAAAAAGAACTAAAAATCCACTATAAATCACATTGGCTTTGTCCATGTACAAACCCTGACTAACTTTTCATATGAGTTATTCCTACAACTAGTCAATTTCTGTCTATTCAAATAAGTGTGAATGAACCTGAATGTAATGTAAAGTTATCATTTGTACCTTCTATTGTGATTATCTGCTCACTTTGAATACAATGTGATATGTCTTTATGTACCTTGATTAACCTTGTTGGAGCTTTTCTCCCCGGGATTCCGCTGAAAATGGACATGTATCCAGTCGGACTATCCCGGTCAACAAATGTAAAATAAAATAAATAAAATAAAAATAAAAAAAATATATATATATATATACATATACATACATACATACACAGTGGATATAAAAAGAAAGTATACACAACCCTGTTAAAATGCCAGGATTTTGTCATATAAAACATGAGACCAAAATAAATCATTTCAAAACTTATCCCAACTTTAATGTGACCTTTAACCTGTACAATTCAATTGAAAAACCAACAAATCTGTTAGGGGGAAAATATAAAAAATTAAATTTCTCAGCTATGGTATTCTGTCTCTCCAGATTCTTTAGTGACCTTACTAACGGCAGGTGTCTGTTACTCTCCATTCTTATTTTTAGATTTCCACAGCCCCTGTGAATGGATTGCTCGGTCGTTCCCCCATTACTGGTCCACAGCAGTTTTTACCTGCTCTACCAACCTCATGAACCTGGCCACTAAACAATCATCCTGAAAGAAAACGGACTCAAAAGGCATTGTAGGTGCACCTGAATTCCACAATAGTTTGGGCTTATCCCTGTATTAAGTGCATATACTTTAACTATAGGCCAGGGACGGCAGCTGCCCCCACCCCCATTCACAAGTTAGCATTTCTTGTAAGCTTTAACTACAAACATCTTTAATATACCATCACATACCCTTTTTAGTAGCTGTTCCTGACTCACAGCTAAGCCAAGTGCACTAAAGTGAACATAAGTACAAATACAAAGAACAAGGTTTCTGCATTGGCTAAACAGCACATTGAAGGCAATAAGGACATTGTTTTTGTTCTGTAAGGTCCTGCATATATTCAAAAGAAAACAAAAACTAACAGGCAAGGTACTTTTTCTCCAGACATACCTAAACCAGTCTGTGGAGTGACTGACTGTTTTTGTCAAACCCCCTCCTACCCAAGGCCACCCCCTGCTCTCATTAGTGTTACACTTTACAACCCCCCCTCCCACTCTCATCCAATATGGTCTCAGCATAGGTGATGTAAACCTCCCCCACCTCCTCCTCCAATATGGTCTCAGCATAGGTGATGTAAACCTCCCCCACCTCCTCCTCCAATATGGTCTCAGCATAGGTGATGTAAACCTCCCCCACCTCCTCCTCCTCCAATATGGTCTTAGCATAGGTGATGTAAACCTCCCCCACCTCCTCCTCCTCCAATATGGTCTCAGCATAGGTGATGTAAACCTCCCCCACCTCCTCCTCCAATATGGTCTCAACATAGGTGATGTAAACCTCCCCCACCTCCTCCTCCAATATGGTCTCAGCAGAGGTGATGTAAACCTCCCCCACCTCCTCCTCCAATATCGTCTCAGCATAGGTGATGTAAACCTCCCCCACCTCCTCCTCCAATATGGTTTCAGCAAAGGTGATTTAAACCTGTGGTGCCATCTTGGATTCCCAAAGCAGCTTCTTGTACCCCTCTGGCCTTCAGTATGCCTTGATGTAAGTGCTTAATCTTTCTGAAACAACAGTTGCAAAGTTATTATAATATATAAATTCCCTTAATGCCTTCTGCATAATACAAAAAATGTTATTGTTGAACTTAAGCGCACAGGGTTTCTGCAGCACTGACAGTTCCCAGTAGGCCTCTTCCATCTACATTTTAAGCTGTAAATTGAATCTGCTATTTTTAGATAACTCGGACAGATTACTTACTGTTTTTCCTCAAAGAAAAGGGGAATCTGATTGTTTTTGTAACCTCGCGATCTGGTCAGCCCCCACTCCATTTGCCTTGCTTCGCTCGTCTCACTCCGCTCCCCTACCCTGCCCCCATTTTCCACAACCTCCTCTTTAAAACTCCCAGAGATGCACTATGTATTATCACACATTACTTACCAACTCACTGCCGCCTAATACCCACTGTCTACACCTATTACCTCTCCCATAGACCAAGTTGAAAAGCTTACCCTTAAAATGCCAGTGCACCTCATATGAACTTGTCTATATTTTCTTCTTTTTTAGTTTTCCTTTCCTGATCATCTTCAGTACATCTTCAAGTTTATCTCTGCTAAACATGCACTATGAACAACCATCATGTTACTACCTGCTATACTTTTAATTGTATGTCTAAATTTATATGCTTATGTAAATATCTTACATAATCATATGTAATTATCTGCTATATTTTTATAAGTGAATGTGTAAACCACAATGCTCATGTAAATGTCTTATGTATAGTATGTTAGCAATTGTTCTGGAGCTTTCCTCCCTGGGCCTCCACTGAAAATGGACAGCTCTGTCCAGTCGGTACTTCCCGGTAAACAAATGTAAAATAAAATAAATAAATAAGTAATTCTGTACATTTTATTATAACTTGCAATCAGTTTTTATACCAGTTTTCTGAAATGCTGTAGGCTAACTAAAGGTATTGTCATTTATAACAGGTAGACTTGTGCTAGAAACATTTATTTTCATATTTTGCTGACTGGCCAGAGTGGGGCCCTACATGCTTGGCACTAAAAGTTAGTTTAATTTTACAACTACAAATTCAGAACTTACTTCATTTCTTCATGCAGCATCAGCACAGAGAAAATAGGCCACAAGGATGTTTTTTAGTAGCTATATCCAAGGAAATGTGTGTTCTGGCTGTTGATTAACTTTCTGTGAGAATGTTTGACTTACAATGCAATGTCTACTGAGTGCTACTATATAGCTAACATTCATGATTTGAAAGAGTGTTGACATCATAGTGCAGAATTACTGCACTATTTTGCTCCCCACAGCTGACCATTAGCTGATATTAGGGCCTTTGCTTGTCCAGCATGTCTACTGAATGTGACTTAGAAACCCCAGGCTTCTAACCTGTGTTCAGGCTATAACCCCCAGACTATTTCTAACCTATGTTTAGGGTAGAACCCCAGACTGCTTCTAACCCATGTTCAGGGTAGAACCCCAGACCACTTCTAACCCATGTTCAGAGCAGGTGAAGAGACTGAGGCTACTTGGGGGCAAAGTCTTACTGCTGTCAAGGAACTATGACACCAGCACCACAGACCTACTAAACTATTGTTTTGCATTTTAGAGGTATCATCTGGTAATCTAGACAGACAGAAGGCACCCATCCTCCTGCCAACACTGTCAAACAGACAGATGACACCCATCCTCCTGCCAACACTGTCAAACAGACAGACGACACCCATCCTCCTGCCAACACTGTCAGACAGAAGATACCCATCCTCCTGCCAACACTATCAGACAGACAGACAGAAGACAACCATCCTCCTGCCAACATTGTCAGACAAGACAGACAGAAGACACCCATCCTCCTGCCAACATTGTCAGACAGAAAACACCCATCCTCCTGCAAGCACTATCAGACAGACAGAAGACACCCATCCTCCTGCCAACACTGAGAAACAGACAGAGAGAAGACACCCATCCTCCTGCCAACACAGGCAAGTGCCAAAGCCTGTAATTGAACTTGAGTTGCCTGCACCTTAGTCAGGGCTTTATGCCATCAGTACAAGGTAGGTCCTAGTATGTAATCATGGCTATACATCAATAAGCTTTATGTGTGCGCGCATCTGCGTGTGTGTGTGTGTGTGTGTGTGTGTGTGTGTGTGTGTGTGTGTGTGTATATATATATATATATATATATCTATATATATATATATACATAAATATATATATATATATATATATATATATGAAAATATATATAGGTTTACCATAAGGTCGAATGCACTAACATCAAACTTGCATTCGACCGAAAAATAACATCTACACCTAACATATCTAAAGAGAGGAATGTCAAAAATAGTTTGCACTAAAAAGTGCATTCCAAAATATCGACATTCCCCTCTTTAAGGTATGACAATTACCTCACCGCTACTATTCTGCAGGGGGGCTACACCCCACTGCACTCCCCTACTTAAATATACCAACTCTGAGATCGTACCATTTATGTAATCATTTTATTTTATGTGCAGTTTGTTTACCAGGATGGTCCATTGGGCCACGTGGAGCCCATTTTCAATGGAGTCCTGGGGAGAAAAGCTTCAGAAAATACAAATATTCTAAATTACAAAAATTACAGATTGTAAATGAGAGTTAGAAAAAATGCAGGGTAACAACAGTTGTAATAAAACTGGCATTTGAGGGTAAATGCATGAAAATATGTTCAAACAAATGAAGTTACTACTAAATATGATCATTCTTGCAGAAATTATAAGGCTATTGGAGACTATTAGCAGATATGCTTGGTATAGAGATAAGTATAGCCAAGGAAGTTATGAAGGATGGGAGCAAGAGCATTCCCACTGTGAGATTAAGTGAGAGTGAAGCAAAGCTTTGACGGTAGAGAGAGTGTCTGTGGTACGGATAAGAGGTGGGAGAGAATTCCTGTGATGTGCTAGGGAGAAGGATAGAAGATGTTTCCCTGGAGGGTGGGCAGGTTTATATAGTTCTATTAGATTTTGGAAGTTGTATCGCAGGCATCTGTTAGGAAGGTGCATTTGTAAGGTAGAGGCAAGGGAGGGGTAGAGAGAATGACTAAAAATAAGTTTGTGTGTTTGGATGAGTTGAATGTAGGTAAGATAATTGGGCAGCTCAATCAAGTTCAGCTGGCGCAGGGAGATGCAGTGATGGGTGTTTGATCTGTGGCCTGTTGTTTTGATTTTAGGGAGGTTTGCAAGTTAGTAAGGATAGATGCCCCATACAGGAGGGAAGGGATAAGGTAGCAAATACAAGCCTGGTAGAAGGAGAGATGAAATGGTTGTGCTGGTAAAGCATGCCAAGTTTCTTGTGAGTTTTTTTGATGTTTGCATGTAGATGGGTATCGAACTTTAGTTGCTCGTCAACGAGGATTTCTAATACTTTAGGAGTGGAGACTGTTTTAAGAGATGTGTTATTTTGGCCGGTGATAGAGAATGAGTTTTTGTCTAGGGTAATGCTTTTAGAGGGAGAAATATCATTAGTTTAGTCTTGGTAGCATTCAGTGCTAGGTGGTTGTCTAGCATCCATTGTTCATTTGAGGAGAAAGCATCTTGGGTTAATTTTGTTAATGAGGAAATACAGGTAGCAGAGCAGATTATAGTTGAGTCACTGGTATATTGGATAAGGTTGGCATTAGGGATGGCATGGTAGAAGTCATTAATGAAAATATTGAATAGAAGAGGACCTAGAATTGAGCCCTGGGGCACACCTGTGGGAGTGTTTAGGAATGGTTGGAGTAGCTTTTCCACTTAACTGCTTGTTGCATATTTGATAGGTAACTGAGGTAGAACCAGTTAATAGAGAGGGGAGTGGGACAGATTAAGTTTAATGAGAGTTTTAGTAAGTAGAAGATTGTGAGAGATGGTGTGAAGGCCTTAAAGAGGTCTAAGAGGAGGGTGGATACAAAATATGACCCAGAGTCTCTGGCTTTGTTTATGGTTTCTAGGAAGGAGGAGGCGGTGGTGGTGCTGTGGCCAGGTCAGGAATCCACATGCTGGGTGGAAGTAAGAAGGTTATCATTTTATCAGGTAGGGTAGAAGTTGTAGGTGGATGCATTTTTAGAAGTTTTGAAATAGGGATAGGATAGCAATGGGGCCGGAAGCTACAGGAGATGTCATTACTGTTGCCCCACTTGTGGAGTGGAATAATAAAGGCTTTTTTCCAGAGGTGGGGAAAATGGTATTCTGAAATAGATTGATTTATTAGGATGCAGATAGGGAAGGCGATGGCTTCTGAGGCTATCTTTAGATGCAAATAGGGAAAGCGATGGCTTCTGAGGCTATCTTTAGGAAGTAGGACAGTATTTCATCAATTAAGCGTTGGAGGCGAGTTTCAGTTTTAAGAGAGAAGTTTTTAATGGTAGAAGTGGGGACCGTATGTTTTATGGAGAAGGGAGGAGGTTGGGAGCTAGAGGTACTGGGGGAGGAGAGGAAGTATGGAAGTTGTTTTGGGGAAGCAGGATTATTAGTGAATGAAGATATAAGTTTAGATATGGAGTTAACAAAGAATGAGTTGAATTGAGTAGCTAAATCCAAGTCAGAGGCATTTTGGTCAGGCCAGGGGCTTTCTTTTTCACCTGGGTTGAGGAGAGAGGAGATTCCATCCCAGAATGTTTTAGGGCTATTTTTGTGATTTGATTGGAGTGTGGAAAAATAGGATTTGCGGTCTGAGAAAATACGTTTTTTTTTTACTTTGTTGAAGTGTTTTGTATTCATTAAAGGAAGTAGTAGTTTTAGATTTATGGCAGTGTTTCCAAGCTTTATCACTGAGTCGCATGGCAGCTAAGGTATTCTTAGTTAGCCAAGGGATGGCGTTACTTTTTATGCGTTTAGTTTTCCAGGGAGCAAAGGAGTCTAGCAGGTTTAAGAAAGTTGAATTGAAGTAAGTAATAGCATTAAAATAACAGTGAGGAAATGGGCTGCTTTCCTGTTCCTCACTGAAGCGTGACCTCCTTCTAAGCACTTTCTCAACTAACCTCATTTGACTGCTCGTCATTCAATTTCCTGCCCCGTATGAACTGTGACTTCGCACCTCAGCCGTTCGATGTCTTGCAGTTTGGGTAAGTGATATCAACCCATATATACATATATATATATATATATATATATATATATATATATATATATATATATACTCTATGAGCATGTGAATGAAGCGTGCCTTACGCTGGGGGTTGGGCTGGCAGCTTCGTCACCATAAAAGAATCTACTGCCAATCATTAGCGGACTGGATTTTA
>NC_056747.1:29039981-29149981 GCF_019279795.1 Protopterus annectens
TTTTAGAAACACTGCATATTATTATTAAGCATGTCCTTCTTTTCCTGGATAGTTACTGTCATACATATCACATTGAACACTGCATATTATTATTAAACATGTCCTTCTTTTCCTGGATAGTTACTGTCATACATATCACATTGAACACTGCATATTATTATTAAACATGTCCTTCTTTTCCTGGATAGTTACTGTCATACATATCACATTGAACACTGCATATTATTATTAAACATGTCCTTCTTTTCCTGGATAGTTACTGTCATACATATCACATTGAACACTGCATATTATTATTAAACATGTCCTTCTTTTCCTGGATAGTTACTGTCATACATATCACATTGAACACTGCATATTATTATTAAACATGTCCTTCTTTTCCTGGATAGTTACTGTCATACATATCACATTGAACACTGCATATTATTATTAAACATGTCCTTCTTTTCCTGGATAGTTACTGTCATACATATCACATTGAACACTGCATATTATTATTAAACATGTCCTTCTTTTCCTGGATAGTTACTGTCATACATATCACATTGAACACTGCATATTATTATTAAACATGTCCTTCTTTTCCTGGATAGTTACTGTCATACATATCACATTGAACACTGCATATTATTATTAAACATGTCCTTCTTTTCCTGGATAGTTACTGTCATACATATCACATTGAACACTGCATATTATTATTAAACATGTCCTTCTTTTCCTGGATAGTTACTGTCATACATATCACATTGAACACTGCATATTATTATTAAACATGTCCTTCTTTTCCTGGATAGTTACTGTCATACATATCACATTGAACACTGCATATTATTATTAAACATGTCCTTCTTTTCCTGGATAGTTACTGTCATACATATCACATTGAACACTGCATATTATTATTAAACATGTCCTTCTTTTCCTGGATAGTTACTGTCATACATATCACATTGAACACTGCATATTATTATTAAACATGTCCTTCTTTTCCTGGATAGTTACTGTCATACATATCACATTGAACACTGCATATTATTATTAAACATGTCCTTCTTTTCCTGGATAGTTACTGTCATACATATCACATTGAACACTGCATATTATTATTAAACATGTCCTTCTTTTCCTGGATAGTTACTGTCATACATATCACATTGAACACTGCATATTATTATTAAACATGTCCTTCTTTTCCTGGATAGTTACTGTCATACATATCACATTGAACACTGCATATTATTATTAAACATGTCCTTCTTTTCCTGGATAGTTACTGTCATACATATCACATTGAACACTGCATATTATTATTAAACATGTCCTTCTTTTCCTGGATAGTTACTGTCATACATATCACATTGAACACTGCATATTATTATTAAACATGTCCTTCTTTTCCTGGATAGTTACTGTCATACATATCACATTGAACACTGCATATTATTATTAAACATGTCCTTCTTTTCCTGGATAGTTACTGTCATACATATCACATTGAACACTGCATATTATTATTAAACATGTCCTTATTTTCCTGGATAGTTACTGTCATACATATCACATTGAACACTGCATATTATTATTAAACATGTCCTTCTTTTCCTGGATAGTTACTGTCATACATATCACATTGAACACTGCATATTATTATTAAACATGTCCTTCTTTTCCTGGATAGTTACTGTCATACATATCACATTGAACACTGCATATTATTATTAAACATGTCCTTCTTTTCCTGGATAGTTACTGTCATACATATCACATTGAACACTGCATATTATTATTAAACATGTCCTTCTTTTCCTGGATAGTTACTGTCATACATATCACATTGAACACTGCATATTATTATTAAACATGTCCTTCTTTTCCTGGATAGTTACTGTCATACATATCACATTGAACACTGCATATTATTATTAAACATGTCCTTCTTTTCCTGGATAGTTACTGTCATACATATCACAT
The DNA here is from genome assembly GCF_019279795.1 of Protopterus annectens. NCBI lineage: Eukaryota > Metazoa > Chordata > Ceratodontiformes > Protopteridae > Protopterus > Protopterus annectens. Next base: position 29,041,959 of record NC_056747.1, read on the forward strand.
TGAACACTGCATATTATTATTAAACATGTCCTTCTTTTCCTGGATAGTTACTGTCATACATATCACATTGAACACTGCATATTATTATTAAACATGTCCTTCTTTTCCTGGATAGTTACTGTCATACATATCACATTGAACACTGCATATTATTATTAAACATGTCCTTCTTTTCCTGGATAGTTACTGTCATACCTATCACACTGAACACTGCATATTATTATTAAACACGTCCTTCTTTTCCTGGATAGTTACTGTCATGCATATCACATTGAACACTGCATATTATTATTAAACATGTCCTTCTTTTCCTGGATAGTTACTGTCATACATATCACATTGAACACTGCATATTATTATTAAACATGTCCTTCTTTTCCTGGATAGTTACTGTCATACATATCACATTGAACACTGCATATTATTATTAAACATGTCCTTCTTTTCCTGGATAGTTACTGTCATACATATCACATTGAACACTGCATATTATTATTAAACATGTCCTTCTTTTCCTGGATAGTTACTGTCATACATATCACATTGAACACTGCATATTATTATTAAACATGTCCTTCTTTTCCTGGATAGTTACTGTCATACATATCACATTGAACACTGCATATTATTATTAAACATGTCCTTCTTTTCCTGGATAGTTACTGTCATACATATCACATTGAACACTGCATATTATTATTAAACATGTCCTTCTTTTCCTGGATAGTTACTGTCATACATATCACATTGAACACTGCATATTATTATTAAACATGTCCTTCTTTTCCTGGATAGTTACTGTCATACATATCACATTGAACACTGCATATTATTATTAAACATGTCCTTCTTTTCCTGGATAGTTACTGTCATACATATCACATTGAACACTGCATATTATTATTAAACATGTCCTTCTTTTCCTGGATAGTTACTGTCATACATATCACATTGAACACTGCATATTATTATTAAACATGTCCTTCTTTTCCTGGATAGTTACTGTCATACATATCACATTGAACACTGCATATTATTATTAAACATGTCCTTCTTTTCCTGGATAGTTACTGTCATACATATCACATTGAACACTGCATATTATTATTAAACATGTCCTTCTTTTCCTGGATAGTTACTGTCATACATATCACATTGAACACTGCATATTATTATTAAACATGTCCTTCTTTTCCTGGATAGTTACTGTCATACATATCACATTGAACACTGCATATTATTATTAAACATGTCCTTCTTTTCCTGGATAGTTACTGTCATACATATCACATTGAACACTGCATATTATTATTAAACATGTCCTTCTTTTCCTGGATAGTTACTGTCATACATATCACATTGAACACTGCATATTATTATTAAACATGTCCTTCTTTTCCTGGATAGTTACTGTCATACATATCACATTGAACACTGCATATTATTATTAAACATGTCCTTCTTTTCCTGGATAGTTACTGTCATACATATCACATTGAACACTGCATATTATTATTAAACATGTCCTTCTTTTCCTGGATAGTTACTGTCATACATATCACATTGAACACTGCATATTATTATTAAACATGTCCTTCTTTTCCTGGATAGTTACTGTCATACATATCACATTGAACACTGCATATTATTATTAAACACGTCCTTCTTTTCCTGGATAGTTACTGTCATACATATCACATTGAACACTGCATGTTATTATTAAACACGCCCTTCTTTTCCTGGATAGTTACTGTCATACATATCACATTGAACACTGCATGTTATTATTAAACACGCCCTTCTTTTCCTGGATAGTTACTGTCATACATATCACATTGAACACTGCATGTTATTATTAAACATGTCCTTCTTTTCCTGGATAGTTACTGTCATACATATCACATTGAACACTGCATATTATTATTAAACATGTCCTTCTTTTCCTGGATAGTTACTGTCATACATATCACATTGAACACTGCATGTTATTATTAAACATGTCCTTCTTTTCCTGGATAGTTACTGTCATACATATCACATTGAACACTGCATATTATTATTAAACATGTCCTTCTTTTCCTGGATAGTTACTGTCATACATATCACATTGAACACTGCATATTATTATTAAACATGTCCTTCTTTTCCTGGATAGTTACTGTCATACATATCACATTGAACACTGCATATTATTATTAAACATGTCCTTCTTTTCCTGGATAGTTACTGTCATACATATCACATTGAACACTGCATATTATTATTAAACATGTCCTTCTTTTCCTGGATAGTTACTGTCATACATATCACATTGAACACTGCATATTATTATTAAACATGTCCTTCTTTTCCTGGATAGTTACTGTCATACATATCACATTGAACACTGCATATTATTATTAAACATGTCCTTATTTTCCTGGATAGTTACTGTCATACATATCACATTGAACACTGCATATTATTATTAAACATGTCCTTCTTTTCCTGGATAGTTACTGTCATACATATCACATTGAACACTGCATATTATTATTAAACATGTCCTTCTTTTCCTGGATAGTTACTGTCATACATATCACATTGAACACTGCATATTATTATTAAACATGTCCTTCTTTTCCTGGATAGTTACTGTCATACATATCACATTGAACACTGCATATTATTATTAAACATGTCCTTCTTTTCCTGGATAGTTACTGTCATACATATCACATTGAACACTGCATATTATTATTAAACATGTCCTTCTTTTCCTGGATAGTTACTGTCATACATATCACATTGAACACTGCATATTATTATTAAACATGTCCTTCTTTTCCTGGATAGTTACTGTCATACATATCACATTGAACACTGCATATTATTATTAAACATGTCCTTCTTTTCCTGGATAGTTACTGTCATACATATCACATTGAACACTGCATATTATTATTAAACATGTCCTTCTTTTCCTGGATAGTTACTGTCATACATATCACATTGAACACTGCATATTATTATTAAACATGTCCTTCTTTTCCTGGATAGTTACTGTCATACATATCACATTGAACACTGCATATTATTATTAAACATGTCCTTCTTTTCCTGGATAGTTACTGTCATACATATCACATTGAACACTGCATATTATTATTAAACATGTCCTTCTTTTCCTGGATAGTTACTGTCATACATATCACATTGAACACTGCATATTATTATTAAACATGTCCTTCTTTTCCTGGATAGTTACTGTCATACATATCACATTGAACACTGCATATTATTATTAAACATGTCCTTCTTTTCCTGGATAGTTACTGTCATACATATCACATTGAACACTGCATATTATTATTAAACATGTCCTTCTTTTCCTGGATAGTTACTGTCATACATATCACATTGAACACTGCATATTATTATTAAACATGTCCTTCTTTTCCTGGATAGTTACTGTCATACATATCACATTGAACACTGCATATTATTATTAAACATGTCCTTCTTTTCCTGGATAGTTACTGTCATACATATCACATTGAACACTGCATATTATTATTAAACATGTCCTTCTTTTCCTGGATAGTTACTGTCATACATATCACATTGAACACTGCATATTATTATTAAACATGTCCTTCTTTTCCTGGATAGTTACTGTCATACATATCACATTGAACACTGCATATTATTATTAAACATGTCCTTCTTTTCCTGGATAGTTACTGTCATACATATCACATTGAACACTGCATATTATTATTAAACATGTCCTTCTTTTCCTGGATAGTTACTGTCATACATATCACATTGAACACTGCATATTATTATTAAACATGTCCTTCTTTTCCTGGATAGTTACTGTCATACATATCACATTGAACACTGCATATTATTATTAAACATGTCCTTCTTTTCCTGGATAGTTACTGTCATACATATCACATTGAACACTGCATATTATTATTAAACATGTCCTTCTTTTCCTGGATAGTTACTGTCATACATATCACATTGAACACTGCATATTATTATTAAACATGTCCTTCTTTTCCTGGATAGTTACTGTCATACATATCACATTGAACACTGCATATTATTATTAAACATGTCCTTCTTTTCCTGGATAGTTACTGTCATACATATCACATTGAACACTGCATATTATTATTAAACATGTCCTTCTTTTCCTGGATAGTTACTGTCATACATATCACATTGAACACTGCATATTATTATTAAACATGTCCTTCTTTTCCTAGATAGTTACTGTCATACATATCACATTGAACACTGCATATTATTATTAAACATGTCCTTCTTTTCCTGGATAGTTACTGTCATACATATCACATTGAACACTGCATATTATTATTAAACATGTCCTTCTTTTCCTGGATAGTTACTGTCATACATATCACATTGAACACTGCATATTATTATTAAACATGTCCTTCTTTTCCTGGATAGTTACTGTCATACATATCACATTGAACACTGCATATTATTATTAAACATGTCCTTCTTTTCCTGGATAGTTACTGTCATACATATCACATTGAACACTGCATATTATTATTAAACATGTCCTTCTTTTCCTGGATAGTTACTGTCATACATATCACATTGAACACTGCATATTATTATTAAACATGTCCTTCTTTTCCTGGATAGTTACTGTCATACATATCACATTGAACACTGCATATTATTATTAAACATGTCCTTCTTTTCCTGGATAGTTACTGTCATACATATCACATTGAACACTGCATATTATTATTAAACATGTCCTTCTTTTCCTGGATAGTTACTGTCATACATATCACATTGAACACTGCATATTATTATTAAACATGTCCTTCTTTTCCTGGATAGTTACTGTCATACATATCACATTGAACACTGCATATTATTATTAAACATGTCCTTCTTTTCCTGGATAGTTACTGTCATACATATCACATTGAACACTGCATATTATTATTAAACATGTCCTTCTTTTCCTGGATAGTTACTGTCATACATATCACATTGAACACTGCATATTATTATTAAACATGTCCTTCTTTTCCTGGATAGTTACTGTCATACATATCACATTGAACACTGCATATTATTATTAAACATGTCCTTCTTTTCCTGGATAGTTACTGTCATACATATCACATTGAACACTGCATATTATTATTAAACATGTCCTTCTTTTCCTGGATAGTTACTGTCATACATATCACATTGAACACTGCATATTATTATTAAACACGTCCTTCTTTTCCTGGATAGTTACTGTCATACATATCACATTGAACACTGCATATTATTATTAAACACGTCCTTCTTTTCCTGGATAGTTACTGTCATACATATCACATTGAACACTGCATATTATTATTAAACATGTCCTTCTTTTCCTGGATAATTACTGTCATACATATCACATTGAACACTGCATATTATTATTATTATTAAACATATCCTTCTTTTCCTGGATAGTTACTGTCATACATATCACATTGAACACTGCATATTATTATTAAACATGTCCTTCTTTTCCTGGATAGTTACTGTCATACATATCACATTGAACACTGCATATTATTATTAAACATGTCCTTCTTTTCCTGGATAGTTACTGTCATACATATCACATTGAACACTGCATATTATTATTAAACACGTCCTTCTTTTCCTGGATAGTTACTGTCATACATATCACATTGAACACTGCATATTATTATTAAACATGTCCTTCTTTTCTTTCCTGGATAGTTACTGTCATACATATCACATTGAACACTGCATATTATTATTAAACATGTCCTTCTTTTCCTGGATAGTTACTGTCATACATATCACATTGAACACTGCATATTATTATTAAACATGTCCTTCTTTTCCTGGATAGTTACTGTCATACATATCACATTGAACACTGCATATTATTATTAAACATGTCCTTCTTTTCCTGGATAGTTACTGTCATACATATCACATTGAACACTGCATATTATTATTAAACATGTCCTTCTTTTCCTGGATAGTTACTGTCATACATATCACATTGAACACTGCATATTATTATTAAACATGTCCTTCTTTTCCTGGATAGTTACTGTCATACATATCACATTGAACACTGCATATTATTATTAAACATGTCCTTCTTTTCCTGGATAGTTACTGTCATACATATCACATTGAACACTGCATATTATTATTAAACATGTCCTTCTTTTCCTGGATAGTTACTGTCATACATATCACATTGAACACTGCATATTATTATTAAACATGTCCTTCTTTTCCTGGATAGTTACTGTCATACATATCACATTGAACACTGCATATTATTATTAAACATGTCCTTCTTTTCCTGGATAGTTACTGTCATACATATCACATTGAACACTGCATATTATTATTAAACATGTCCTTCTTTTCCTGGATAGTTACTGTCATACATATCACATTGAACACTGCATATTATTATTAAACATGTCCTTCTTTTCCTGGATAGTTACTGTCATACATATCACATTGAACACTGCATATTATTATTAAACATGTCCTTCTTTTCCTGGATAGTTACTGTCATACATATCACATTGAACACTGCATATTATTATTAAACATGTCCTTCTTTTCCTGGATAGTTACTGTCATACATATCACATTGAACACTGCATATTATTATTAAACATGTCCTTCTTTTCCTGGATAGTTACTGTCATACATATCACATTGAACACTGCATATTATTATTAAACATGTCCTTCTTTTCCTGGATAGTTACTGTCATACATATCACATTGAACACTGCATATTATTATTAAACATGTCCTTCTTTTCCTGGATAGTTACTGTCATACATATCACATTGAACACTGCATATTATTATTAAACATGTCCTTCTTTTCCTGGATAGTTACTGTCATACATATCACATTGAACACTGCATATTATTATTAAACATGTCCTTCTTTTCCTGGATAGTTACTGTCATACATATCACATTGAACACTGCATATTATTATTAAACATGTCCTTCTTTTCCTGGATAGTTACTGTCATACATATCACATTGAACACTGCATATTATTATTAAACATGTCCTTCTTTTCCTGGATAGTTACTGTCATACATATCACATTGAACACTGCATATTATTATTAAACACGTCCTTCTTTTCCTGGATAGTTACTGTCATACATATCACATTGAACACTGCATATTATTATTAAACATGTCCTTCTTTTCCTGGATAGTTACTGTCATACATATCACACTGAACACTGCATATTATTATTAAACATGTCCTTCTTTTCCTGGATAGTTACTGTCATACATATCACACTGAACACTGCATATTATTATTAAACACGTCCTTCTTTTCCTGGATAGTTACTGTCATGCATATCACATTGAACACTGCATATTATTATTAAACATGTCCTTCTTTTCCTGGATAGTTACTGTCATACATATCACATTGAACACTGCATATTATTATTAAACATGTCCTTCTTTTCCTGGATAGTTACTGTCATACATATCACATTGAACACTGCATATTATTATTAAACATGTCCTTCTTTTCCTGGATAGTTACTGTCATACATATCACATTGAACACTGCATATTATTATTAAACATGTCCTTCTTTTCCTGGATAGTTACTGTCATACATATCACATTGAACACTGCATATTATTATTAAACATGTCCTTCTTTTCCTGGATAGTTACTGTCATACATATCACATTGAACACTGCATATTATTATTAAACATGTCCTTCTTTTCCTGGATAGTTACTGTCATACATATCACATTGAACACTGCATATTATTATTAAACATGTCCTTCTTTTCCTGGATAGTTACTGTCATACATATCACATTGAACACTGCATATTATTATTAAACATGTCCTTCTTTTCCTAGATAGTTACTGTCATACATATCACATTGAACACTGCATATTATTATTAAACATGTCCTTCTTTTCCTGGATAGTTACTGTCATACATATCACATTGAACACTGCATATTATTATTAAACATGTCCTTCTTTTCCTGGATAGTTACTGTCATACATATCACATTGAACACTGCATATTATTATTAAACATGTCCTTCTTTTCCTGGATAGTTACTGTCATACATATCACATTGAACACTGCATATTATTATTAAACATGTCCTTCTTTTCCTGGATAGTTACTGTCATACATATCACATTGAACACTGCATATTATTATTAAACATGTCCTTCTTTTCCTGGATAGTTACTGTCATACATATCACATTGAACACTGCATATTATTATTAAACATGTCCTTCTTTTCCTGGATAGTTACTGTCATACATATCACATTGAACACTGCATATTATTATTAAACATGTCCTTCTTTTCCTGGATAGTTACTGTCATACATATCACATTGAACACTGCATATTATTATTAAACATGTCCTTCTTTTCCTGGATAGTTACTGTCATACATATCACATTGAACACTGCATATTATTATTAAACATGTCCTTCTTTTCCTGGATAGTTACTGTCATACATATCACATTGAACACTGCATATTATTATTAAACATGTCCTTCTTTTCCTGGATAGTTACTGTCATACATATCACATTGAACACTGCATATTATTATTAAACATGTCCTTCTTTTCCTGGATAGTTACTGTCATACATATCACATTGAACACTGCATATTATTATTAAACATGTCCTTCTTTTCCTGGATAGTTACTGTCATACATATCACATTGAACACTGCATATTATTATTAAACATGTCCTTCTTTTCCTGGATAGTTACTGTCATACATATCACATTGAACACTGCATATTATTATTAAACATGTCCTTCTTTTCCTGGATAGTTACTGTCATACATATCACATTGAACACTGCATATTATTATTAAACATGTCCTTCTTTTCCTGGATAGTTACTGTCATACATATCACATTGAACACTGCATATTATTATTAAACATGTCCTTCTTTTCCTGGATAGTTACTGTCATACATATCACATTGAACACTGCATATTATTATTAAACATGTCCTTCTTTTCCTGGATAGTTACTGTCATACATATCACATTGAACACTGCATATTATTATTAAACATGTCCTTCTTTTCCTGGATAGTTACTGTCATACATATCACATTGAACACTGCATATTATTATTAAACATGTCCTTCTTTTCCTGGATAGTTACTGTCATACATATCACATTGAACACTGCATATTATTATTAAACATGTCCTTCTTTTCCTGGATAGTTACTGTCATACATATCACATTGAACACTGCATATTATTATTAAACATGTCCTTCTTTTCCTGGATAGTTACTGTCATACATATCACATTGAACACTGCATATTATTATTAAACATGTCCTTCTTTTCCTGGATAGTTACTGTCATACATATCACATTGAACACTGCATATTATTATTAAACATGTCCTTCTTTTCCTGGATAGTTACTGTCATACATATCACATTGAACACTGCATATTATTATTAAACATGTCCTTCTTTTCCTGGATAGTTACTGTCATACATATCACATTGAACACTGCATATTATTATTAAACATGTCCTTCTTTTCCTGGATAGTTACTGTCATACATATCACATTGAACACTGCATATTATTATTAAACATGTCCTTCTTTTCCTGGATAGTTACTGTCATACATATCACATTGAACACTGCATATTATTATTAAACATGTCCTTCTTTTCCTGGATAGTTACTGTCATACATATCACATTGAACACTGCATATTATTATTAAACATGTCCTTCTTTTCCTGGATAGTTACTGTCATACATATCACATTGAACACTGCATATTATTATTAAACATGTCCTTCTTTTCCTGGATAGTTACTGTCATACATATCACATTGAACACTGCATATTATTATTAAACATGTCCTTCTTTTCCTGGATAGTTACTGTCATACATATCACATTGAACACTGCATATTATTATTAAACATGTCCTTCTTTTCCTGGATAGTTACTGTCATACATATCACATTGAACACTGCATATTATTATTAAACATGTCCTTCTTTTCCTGGATAGTTACTGTCATACATATCACATTGAACACTGCATATTATTATTAAACATGTCCTTCTTTTCCTGGATAGTTACTGTCATACATATCACATTGAACACTGCATATTATTATTAAACATGTCCTTCTTTTCCTGGATAGTTACTGTCATACATATCACATTGAACACTGCATATTATTATTAAACATGTCCTTCTTTTCCTGGATAGTTACTGTCATACATATCACATTGAACACTGCATATTATTATTAAACATGTCCTTCTTTTCCTGGATAGTTACTGTCATACATATCACATTGAACACTGCATATTATTATTAAACATGTCCTTCTTTTCCTGGATAGTTACTGTCATACATATCACATTGAACACTGCATATTATTATTAAACATGTCCTTCTTTTCCTGGATAGTTACTGTCATACATATCACATTGAACACTGCATATTATTATTAAACATGTCCTTCTTTTCCTGGATAGTTACTGTCATACATATCACATTGAACACTGCATATTATTATTAAACATGTCCTTCTTTTCCTGGATAGTTACTGTCATACATATCACATTGAACACTGCATATTATTATTAAACATGTCCTTCTTTTCCTGGATAGTTACTGTCATACATATCACATTGAACACTGCATATTATTATTAAACATGTCCTTCTTTTCCTGGATAGTTACTGTCATACATATCACATTGAACACTGCATATTATTATTAAACATGTCCTTCTTTTCCTGGATAGTTACTGTCATACATATCACATTGAACACTGCATATTATTATTAAACATGTCCTTCTTTTCCTGGATAGTTACTGTCATACATATCACATTGAACACTGCATATTATTATTAAACATGTCCTTCTTTTCCTGGATAGTTACTGTCATACATATCACATTGAACACTGCATATTATTATTAAACATGTCCTTCTTTTCCTGGATAGTTACTGTCATACATATCACATTGAACACTGCATATTATTATTAAACATGTCCTTCTTTTCCTGGATAGTTACTGTCATACATATCACATTGAACACTGCATATTATTATTAAACATGTCCTTCTTTTCCTGGATAGTTACTGTCATACATATCACATTGAACACTGCATATTATTATTAAACATGTCCTTCTTTTCCTGGATAGTTACTGTCATACATATCACATTGAACACTGCATATTATTATTAAACATGTCCTTCTTTTCCTGGATAGTTACTGTCATACATATCACATTGAACACTGCATATTATTATTAAACATGTCCTTCTTTTCCTGGATAGTTACTGTCATACATATCACATTGAACACTGCATATTATTATTAAACATGTCCTTCTTTTCCTGGATAGTTACTGTCATACATATCACATTGAACACTGCATATTATTATTAAACATGTCCTTCTTTTCCTGGATAGTTACTGTCATACATATCACATTGAACACTGCATATTATTATTAAACATGTCCTTCTTTTCCTGGATAGTTACTGTCATACATATCACATTGAACACTGCATATTATTATTAAACATGTCCTTCTTTTCCTGGATAGTTACTGTCATACATATCACATTGAACACTGCATATTATTATTAAACATGTCCTTCTTTTCCTGGATAGTTACTGTCATACATATCACATTGAACACTGCATATTATTATTAAACATGTCCTTCTTTTCCTGGATAGTTACTGTCATACATATCACATTGAACACTGCATATTATTATTAAACATGTCCTTCTTTTCCTGGATAGTTACTGTCATACATATCACATTGAACACTGCATATTATTATTAAACATGTCCTTCTTTTCCTGGATAGTTACTGTCATACATATCACATTGAACACTGCATATTATTATTAAACATGTCCTTCTTTTCCTGGATAGTTACTGTCATACATATCACATTGAACACTGCATATTATTATTAAACATGTCCTTCTTTTCCTGGATAGTTACTGTCATACATATCACATTGAACACTGCATATTATTATTAAACATGTCCTTCTTTTCCTGGATAGTTACTGTCATACATATCACATTGAACACTGCATATTATTATTAAACATGTCCTTCTTTTCCTGGATAGTTACTGTCATACATATCACATTGAACACTGCATATTATTATTAAACATGTCCTTCTTTTCCTGGATAGTTACTGTCATACATATCACATTGAACACTGCATATTATTATTAAACATGTCCTTCTTTTCCTGGATAGTTACTGTCATACATATCACATTGAACACTGCATATTATTATTAAACATGTCCTTCTTTTCCTGGATAGTTACTGTCATACATATCACATTGAACACTGCATATTATTATTAAACATGTCCTTCTTTTCCTGGATAGTTACTGTCATACATATCACATTGAACACTGCATATTATTATTAAACATGTCCTTCTTTTCCTGGATAGTTACTGTCATACATATCACATTGAACACTGCATATTATTATTAAACATGTCCTTCTTTTCCTGGATAGTTACTGTCATACATATCACATTGAACACTGCATATTATTATTAAACATGTCCTTCTTTTCCTGGATAGTTACTGTCATACATATCACATTGAACACTGCATATTATTATTAAACATGTCCTTCTTTTCCTGGATAGTTACTGTCATACATATCACATTGAACACTGCATATTATTATTAAACATGTCCTTCTTTTCCTGGATAGTTACTGTCATACATATCACATTGAACACTGCATATTATTATTAAACATGTCCTTCTATTCCTGGATAGTTACTGTCATACATATCACATTGAACACTGCATATTATTATTAAACATGTCCTTCTTTTCCTGGATAGTTACTGTCATACATATCACATTGAACACTGCATATTATTATTAAACATGTCCTTCTTTTCCTGGATAGTTACTGTCATACATATCACATTGAACACTGCATATTATTATTAAACATGTCCTTCTTTTCCTGGATAGTTACTGTCATACATATCACATTGAACACTGCATATTATTATTAAACATGTCCTTCTTTTCCTGGATAGTTACTGTCATACATATCACATTGAACACTGCATATTATTATTAAACATGTCCTTCTTTTCCTGGATAGTTACTGTCATACATATCACATTGAACACTGCATATTATTATTAAACATGTCCTTCTTTTCCTGGATAGTTACTGTCATACATATCACATTGAACACTGCATATTATTATTAAACATGTCCTTCTTTTCCTGGATAGTTACTGTCATACATATCACATTGAACACTGCATATTATTATTAAACATGTCCTTCTTTTCCTGGATAGTTACTGTCATACATATCACATTGAACACTGCATATTATTATTAAACATGTCCTTCTTTTCCTGGATAGTTACTGTCATACATATCACATTGAACACTGCATATTATTATTAAACATGTCCTTCTTTTCCTGGATAGTTACTGTCATACATATCACATTGAACACTGCATATTATTATTAAACATGTCCTTCTTTTCCTGGATAGTTACTGTCATACATATCACATTGAACACTGCATATTATTATTAAACATGTCCTTCTTTTCCTGGATAGTTACTGTCATACATATCACATTGAACACTGCATATTATTATTAAACATGTCCTTCTTTTCCTGGATAGTTACTGTCATACATATCACATTGAACACTGCATATTATTATTAAACATGTCCTTCTTTTCCTGGATAGTTACTGTCATACATATCACATTGAACACTGCATATTATTATTAAACATGTCCTTCTTTTCCTGGATAGTTACTGTCATACATATCACATTGAACACTGCATATTATTATTAAACATGTCCTTCTTTTCCTGGATAGTTACTGTCATACATATCACATTGAACACTGCATATTATTATTAAACATGTCCTTCTTTTCCTGGATAGTTACTGTCATACATATCACATTGAACACTGCATATTATTATTAAACATGTCCTTCTTTTCCTGGATAGTTACTGTCATACATATCACATTGAACACTGCATATTATTATTAAACATGTCCTTCTTTTCCTGGATAGTTACTGTCATACATATCACATTGAACACTGCATATTATTATTAAACATGTCCTTCTTTTCCTGGATAGTTACTGTCATACATATCACATTGAACACTGCATGTTATTATTAAACATGTCCTTCTTTTCCTGGATAGTTACTGTCATACATATCACATTGAACACTGCATGTTATTATTAAACATGTCCTTCTTTTCCTGGATAGTTACTGTCATACATATCACATTGAACACTGCATATTATTATTAAACACGCCCTTCTTTTCCTGGAGAGTTACTGTCATACATATCACATTGAACACTGCATATTATTATTAAACACGCCCTTCTTTTCCTGGAGAGTTACTGTCATGCATGTCACATGGAACACTGCATATTATTATTAAACATGCCCTTCTTTTCCTGGATAGTTACTGTCATGCATATCACATTGAACACTGCATATTATTATTAAGCACGTCCTTCTTTTCCTGGAGAGTTACTGTCACACATATCACATTGAACACTGCATATTATTATTAAGCACGTCCTTCTTTTCCTGGAGAGTTACTGTCACACATATCACATTGAACACTGCATATTATTATTAAGCACGTCCTTCTTTTCCTGGATAGTTACTGTCATGCATATCACATTGAACACTGCATATTATTATTAAGCACGTCCTTCTTTTCCTGGATAGTTACTGTCATGCATATCACATTGAACACTGCATATTATTATTAAGCACGTCCTTCTTTTCCTGGATAGTTACTGTCATGCATATCACATTGAACACTGCATATTATTATTAAGCATGTCCTTCTTTTCCTGGATAGTTACTGTCATGCATATCACATTGAACACTGCATATTATTATTAAGCATGTCCTTCTTTTCCTGGATAGTTACTGTCATGCATATCACATTGAACACTGCATATTATTATTAAGCACGTCCTTCTTTTCCTGGATAGTTACTGTCATACATATCACATTGAACACTGCATATTATTATTAAACATGTCCTTCTTTTCCTGGATAGTTACTGTCATACATATCACATTGAACACTGCATATTATTATTAAACATGTCCTTCTTTTCCTGGATAGTTACTGTCATACATATCACATTGAACACTGCATATTATTATTAAACATGTCCTTCTTTTCCTGGATAGTTACTGTCATACATATCACATTGAACACTGCATATTATTATTAAACATGTCCTTCTTTTCCTGGATAGTTACTGTCATACATATCACATTGAACACTGCATATTATTATTAAACATGTCCTTCTTTTCCTGGATAGTTACTGTCATACATATCACATTGAACACTGCATATTATTATTAAACATGTCCTTCTTTTCCTGGATAGTTACTGTCATACATATCACATTGAACACTGCATATTATTATTAAACATGTCCTTCTTTTCCTGGATAGTTACTGTCATACATATCACATTGAACACTGCATATTATTATTAAACATGTCCTTCTTTTCCTGGATAGTTACTGTCATACATATCACATTGAACACTGCATATTATTATTAAACATGTCCTTCTTTTCCTGGATAGTTACTGTCATACATATCACATTGAACACTGCATATTATTATTAAACATGTCCTTATTTTCCTGGATAGTTACTGTCATACATATCACATTGAACACTGCATATTATTATTAAACATGTCCTTCTTTTCCTGGATAGTTACTGTCATACATATCACATTGAACACTGCATATTATTATTAAACATGTCCTTCTTTTCCTGGATAGTTACTGTCATACATATCACATTGAACACTGCATATTATTATTAAACATGTCCTTCTTTTCCTGGATAGTTACTGTCATACATATCACATTGAACACTGCATATTATTATTAAACATGTCCTTCTTTTCCTGGATAGTTACTGTCATACATATCACATTGAACACTGCATATTATTATTAAACATGTCCTTCTTTTCCTGGATAGTTACTGTCATACATATCACATTGAACACTGCATATTATTATTAAACATGTCCTTCTTTTCCTGGATAGTTACTGTCATACATATCACATTGAACACTGCATATTATTATTAAACATGTCCTTCTTTTCCTGGATAGTTACTGTCATACATATCACATTGAACACTGCATATTATTATTAAACATGTCCTTCTTTTCCTGGATAGTTACTGTCATACATATCACATTGAACACTGCATATTATTATTAAACATGTCCTTCTTTTCCTGGATAGTTACTGTCATACATATCACATTGAACACTGCATATTATTATTAAACATGTCCTTCTTTTCCTGGATAGTTACTGTCATACATATCACATTGAACACTGCATATTATTATTAAACATGTCCTTCTTTTCCTGGATAGTTACTGTCATACATATCACATTGAACACTGCATATTATTATTAAACATGTCCTTCTTTTCCTGGATAGTTACTGTCATACATATCACATTGAACACTGCATATTATTATTAAACATGTCCTTCTTTTCCTGGATAGTTACTGTCATACATATCACATTGAACACTGCATATTATTATTAAACATGTCCTTCTTTTCCTGGATAGTTACTGTCATACATATCACATTGAACACTGCATATTATTATTAAACATGTCCTTCTTTTCCTGGATAGTTACTGTCATACATATCACATTGAACACTGCATATTATTATTAAACATGTCCTTCTTTTCCTGGATAGTTACTGTCATACATATCACATTGAACACTGCATATTATTATTAAACATGTCCTTCTTTTCCTGGATAGTTACTGTCATACATATCACATTGAACACTGCATATTATTATTAAACATGTCCTTCTTTTCCTGGATAGTTACTGTCATACATATCACATTGAACACTGCATATTATTATTAAACATGTCCTTCTTTTCCTGGATAGTTACTGTCATACATATCACATTGAACACTGCATATTATTATTAAACATGTCCTTCTTTTCCTGGACAGTTACTGTCATACATATCACATTGAACACTGCATATTATTATTAAACATGTCCTTCTTTTCCTGGACAGTTACTGTCATACATATCACATTGAACACTGCATATTATTAAACACGTCCTTCTTTTCATGGATAGTTACTGTCATACATATCACATTGAACACTGCATATTATTATTAAACACGTCCTTCTTTTCCTGGATAGTTACTGTCATACATATCACATTGAACACTGCATATTATTATTAAACACGTCCTTCTTTTCCTGGATAGTTACTGTCATACATATCACATTGAACACTGCATATTATTATTAAACACGTCCTTCTTTTCCTGGATAGTTACTGTCATACATATCACATTGAACACTGCATATTATTATTAAACATGTCCTTCTTTTCCTGGATAGTTACTGTCATACATATCACATTGAACACTGCATATTATTATTAAGCACGTCCTTCTTTTCCTGGAGAGTTACTGTCATACATATCACACTTAACACTGCATATATATCACACTGAACACTGCATATTATTATTAAGGATGTCCTTCTTTTCCTGGAGAGTTACTGTCATACATATCACACTGAACACTGCATATTATTATTAAGCATGTCCTTCTTTTCCTGGATAGTTACTGTCATACATATCACACTGAACACTGCATATTATTATTAAACATGTCCTTCTTTTCCTGGATAGTTACTGTCATACATATCACATTGAACACTGCATATTATTATTAAACATGTCCTTCTTTTCCTGGATAGTTACTGTCATACATATCACATTGAACACTGCATATTATTATTAAACATGTCCTTCTTTTCCTGGATAGTTACTGTCATACATATCACATTGAACACTGCATATTATTATTAAACATGTCCTTCTTTTCCTGGATAGTTACTGTCATACATATCACATTGAACACTGCATATTATTATTAAACATGTCCTTCTTTTCCTGGATAGTTACTGTCATACATATCACATTGAACACTGCATATTATTATTAAACATGTCCTTCTTTTCCTGGATAGTTACTGTCATACATATCACATTGAACACTGCATATTATTATTAAACATGTCCTTCTTTTCCTGGATAGTTACTGTCATACATATCACATTGAACACTGCATATTATTATTAAACATGTCCTTCTATTCCTGGATAGTTACTGTCATACATATCACATTGAACACTGCATATTATTATTAAACATGTCCTTTTTCCTGGATAGTTACTGTCATACATATCACATTGAACACTGCATATTATTATTAAACATGTCCTTCTTTTCCTGGATAGTTACTGTCATACATATCACATTGAACACTGCATATTATTATTAAACATGTCCTTCTTTTCCTGGATAGTTACTGTCATACATATCACATTGAACACTGCATATTATTATTAAACACGTCCTTCTTTTCCTGGATAGTTACTGTCATACATATCACATTGAACACTGCATATTATTATTAAACACGTCCTTCTTTTCCTGGATAGTTACTGTCATACATATCACATTGAACACTGCATATTATTATTAAACACGTCCTTCTTTTCCTGGATAGTTACTGTCATACATATCACATTGAACACTGCATATTATTATTAAACATGTCCTTCTTTTCCTGGATAGTTACTGTCATACATATCACATTGAACACTGCATATTATTATTAAACATGTCCTTCTTTTCCTGGATAGTTACTGTCATACATATCACATTGAACACTGCATATTATTATTAAACATGTCCTTCTTTTCCTGGATAGTTACTGTCATACATATCACATTGAACACTGCATATTATTATTAAACATGTCCTTCTTTTCCTGGATAGTTACTGTCATACATATCACATTGAACACTGCATATTATTATTAAACATGTCCTTCTTTTCCTGGATAGTTACTGTCATACATATCACATTGAACACTGCATATTATTATTAAACATGTCCTTCTTTTCCTGGATAGTTACTGTCATACATATCACATTGAACACTGCATATTATTATTAAACATGTCCTTCTTTTCCTGGATAGTTACTGTCATACATATCACATTGAACACTGCATATTATTATTAAACATGTCCTTCTTTTCCTGGATAGTTACTGTCATACATATCACATTGAACACTGCATATTATTATTAAACATGTCCTTCTTTTCCTGGATAGTTACTGTCATACATATCACATTGAACACTGCATATTATTATTAAACATGTCCTTCTATTCCTGGATAGTTACTGTCATACATATCACATTGAACACTGCATATTATTATTAAACATGTCCTTCTTTTCCTGGATAGTTACTGTCATACATATCACATTGAACACTGCATATTATTATTAAACATGTCCTTCTTTTCCTGGATAGTTACTGTCATACATATCACATTGAACACTGCATATTATTATTAAACATGTCCTTCTTTTCCTGGATAGTTACTGTCATACATATCACATTGAACACTGCATATTATTATTAAACATGTCCTTCTTTTCCTGGATAGTTACTGTCATACATATCACATTGAACACTGCATATTATTATTAAACATGTCCTTCTTTTCCTGGATAGTTACTGTCATACATATCACATTGAACACTGCATATTATTATTAAACATGTCCTTCTTTTCCTGGATAGTTACTGTCATACATATCACATTGAACACTGCATATTATTATTAAACATGTCCTTCTTTTCCTGGATAGTTACTGTCATACATATCACATTGAACACTGCATATTATTATTAAACATGTCCTTCTTTTCCTGGATAGTTACTGTCATACATATCACATTGAACACTGCATATTATTATTAAACATGTCCTTCTTTTCCTGGATAGTTACTGTCATACATATCACATTGAACACTGCATATTATTATTAAACATGTCCTTCTTTTCCTGGATAGTTACTGTCATACATATCACATTGAACACTGCATATTATTATTAAACATGTCCTTATTTTCCTGGATAGTTACTGTTATACATATCACATTGAACACTGCATATTATTATTAAACATGTCCTTCTTTTCCTGGATAGTTACTGTCATACATATCACATTGAACACTGCATATTATTATTAAACATGTCCTTCTTTTCCTGGATAGTTACTGTCATACATATCACATTGAACACTGCATATTATTATTAAACATGTCCTTCTTTTCCTGGATAGTTACTGTCATACATATCACATTGAACACTGCATATTATTATTAAACATGTCCTTCTTTTCCTGGATAGTTACTGTCATACATATCACATTGAACACTGCATATTATTATTAAACATGTCCTTCTTTTCCTGGATAGTTACTGTCATACATATCACATTGAACACTGCATATTATTATTAAACATGTCCTTCTTTTCCTGGATAGTTACTGTCATACATATCACATTGAACACTGCATATTATTATTAAACATGTCCTTCTTTTCCTGGATAGTTACTGTCATACATATCACATTGAACACTGCATATTATTATTAAACATGTCCTTCTTTTCCTGGATAGTTACTGTCATACATATCACATTGAACACTGCATATTATTATTAAACATGTCCTTCTTTTCCTGGATAGTTACTGTCATACATATCACATTGAACACTGCATATTATTATTAAACATGTCCTTCTTTTCCTGGATAGTTACTGTCATACATATCACATTTAACACTGCATATTATTATTTAACATGTCCTTGAATATAGGGTAAGTCTCACTCAACTTTCTCCTCCAGCCATCGTCTCACTGGCACTTCTTTCAGTAACTGAAATTCTTTAACTTTTTCTTCTGGCAACAGTATCAGTGAAATTACTTAAAGAATCTCTAGCTCTCCTTCTGGCAAGTCTTCATTCTTTTTGGTAATTGCTGTCTGTACACGATGTTTGCTACGTGCATTTTTTTGTCTGGATCAGACGTTTGCAGGTTAATGTCTGTAGACTATGTTTGCTATGTGCATTTCCTTGTCTGGATCAGAGTTTTGCAGGTTAAGTATATTCTGCAATCTCAAACGGGCCTTTGGAAAAGTTTTTCTGAATATGTTTTGCAAAGGTATATATTATGTTTCTGCAAAAACATCTTCGACATGTCAATACTCATCAGATTTCTTACATTCATACACTACTACCAGCACCTGCTTCTCTGGCTCAGTGTATCTCTTTAGTGTTTCTGCAAATAGTTTCAACCCAGTCAATCAATAAGCAACTGGTTAATGTCCCTGTATGAGTACAGTTCCTATTCTATGCTAATAGCCTGATGTCATTCTGATTACTTGTAATATAACTATTATTTAACACAAGTGCTTCCCTATCTAGTGTCTTAATTAATTTAAAACTTTCTTTTTATTTCATAGGTCTATTCTTAATCAATGACTTGCTTCAACAGCTTTCTGAGAAGCATAGTCATCTCAGATATATTAGCCATCAGTTTTTTAAAATGCCACATAATCCCAACGTATTACTATTGCGTGTGCTCTTGTGGCTTGGACGTCCGTGATGCTGCTCTCCCTTTGTCTGACCGCGACTTCAGTCTTTTCTAGGTTAGAAAACGACTGATAAATTCCAAAGCTGACATTGCTATTTCACACTCTGTCTTAAATTATACAGCCTCTGCCTCTTTCATGCTTATATCAGGTTTTTGTCATGTTCGTCTCCTCCAGTACTAACACAGTATCTGTTATGTTCATTGCACCTTCCAAGTCTTCGGTTACACGGCTATTTGGAGTACTTCTGGTGCAGAAGTGACATCATATGAAAGTTTTAGGAAACCTATAAATACCATAATATAAATACCTAATATAAATACCAATAACATGAAGCTTCCTACATCGGCCAGAGTTCCTGGTTAAAATCTAATTAAAAAAAAGCTAACCATTTTGCATAGCTAAGATCACTCTCTCAAATGTAAGGACTGAATAATGGTAATTTTTGATCATTTAATTCCGATCTCGTGGGCCTAATCAGATGTGAATATGAATCTTCTCATCCTTTGGCACAAATGACCACACATTCTGTTGACTCTGTCTGTTTCGTAATGACATCTAAGCTTTAATTTCACATTAAGTCCTGTTCTTTTCAATTCTGTAGAGCTACCCGTACTTTCCTTAGAGTGTGCATTATTGAACTAACATCTGAACTACCAATCCTGCAAACAAATATGCACAATTATGCAAGGCATCACTGCTACAGGGGCAGTTGTAGCTGTAATATCTGAAGAGGGCAAAGATCCATCAACCCCAGCTTTATACAGGCCCATTTCAATACTCAACCATGATTACAAAATGTTCATGTCTATAATGGCTAAAGGAATGGCAAAAGTAATGCCAAAACTGATAGATATGGAGAAATGTGGTTTTGTGGAGGGGAGGCAAACATTTGACAACATTAATAGAACAATGATGATCCAGAGGAAAGTAGAATGCAAGGAAATGCCATTGTTGGTGGTGGGTTTTGATGCAGAGAAAGCATTTGACAGAGTAAGATGGGATTTTATGACCAGGGTAATGGATGAATTTTCATTTCCTGAAAAAATTATAAGGTTGATTAGAAGAATATATGAGGAATCAGAGGTGAAAATTAAAGTGGGTGGGGTCCTCTCTGATAATTTCTGCTTGAACAGAGGAACAAGCAGGGGTGTCCTCTTTACTCTTTGTTATTTGCATTATATTTAGAACCATTGGCAAAAGAAAATAAGGGACTCAGAAATTCAAGGATATAATTGGTATGGTAGTCAAGAAAAGCTTGATATATTTATAATTACATATGATACATATTAATTATATATAATATGTTTATATAATTATATATAATGATATATAATTATTTGCTTATGATATTATTTTGTACTTGACAAAACCAGAAAAAGACATTATAATGTTGTGGAACACTTTGAGACAGTTTCAGATCTTTTTGGGATACAAAATGAATGAAGCTAAAACAAAGGCAGTAGCTGTAAATTATGTACCCACACATGAACTGGTTCAGAAATACCCATATTTATGGGGACATGATAAAATGAAGTATTTATGGATCAAAAAGGATTCTAGTGTGGCAGCTAAGGATATGTGGGAAGAGACTAAACAAAAGATAATACAAAAACTGAGAAAATGGAAGCTTAGTTATATGGATAGGGATAGAAAGATACACACAGTTAAAATGTTTTTAGTCCCTTTGTCTTTACACAGATCAGGCATATTTTTATCAACCAGAGGAGAAGTTGAAGGTAGCAATTAATAAGGAGCTGAAGGACTTTATCTGGGAGGGGAATGCAGCAAGAGTCAAGTGGAGTAAACTGATTCTTCGAGTAGAACAGGGGGATTGGGATTACCCAATTTAAAGGGGTATTTTGGAGCTACACAATTAAGACTCCTATACATAGCACAAGCAGAAAACTATAAAAGGCTAACTAAATTCGCAGATGACTGCAAACTAGGAGCCATAATCGAAACTCCTAATAATGTGGACATCCTACAAAATGGCCTCACTGAGACAGATGCCTGGTGTCAAAGACATGGTCTCAAGCTCAATGCCAAAAAGTGCATTGTCATCCCCTTTGGTAAAAATTCTGTACCCATGAACTACCACATAGGTGGTAGTCTGCTTAACACCGAAAGTGTGATAAGAGACCTTGGGACACAGGTGGACAGTAGTCTCTCCTTTGATAATCACATTGCCACAGTGGTCAGGAAATCCTTCTACACGGCACACTTCATCACAAAAGGTTTCTCATCCAGAAAAAAAGAGGCCATTGTTCCCCTCTACTCATCACTCATTAGACCCATTATAGAATACAACGCCCCTTTTGGTATGTACCTCACAAGACATCTGCAACAACTGGAAAGGCTGCAAAAATACCTCACAAAGAGGATGACTGGCCTCAAACAGATGCCTTACGCAGACCGTCTCAAAAAACTCCAGCTTTACTCCATCGTATATCGCCTACTCAGAGGTGATCTCTGCCTAACATACAAAGTTATGTCAAACCCAGAGCTGTTGGACATGCTCCATTTAAAGAAATCCCAATCCCTCCAAGCTACACGCTCTAGGGACCTAAACCTTGTCACCACAATAAACAGAACATGCTGGAGGGATAAATTCCTGTCCCAGAGACTTCAAATACTCTGGAACAGACTACCTATCTATGTCAAACAGAGCTCCTCATTAGCACTCTTCAAGAAAAATCTTGATGATTGGATGGGTAATAAGAAATTCACCCCGGGGATCAATTCTGTGGTTCTGCTTGACAGGGTCACAGGAAAATAATTTTCATGGGTGGCGAAAGCCAGGGTACCTTTTTAGCTAGGCTTGTATAGGCCCTAGGGCCAATAGCCTAGTATCTACCTATGAACCTATGATGGTGAAACATGGGGAACTGGGATTTTGGATGCAGGCCTTTAAGGAGAATAACAATAATCATACAGAATATTATATCCATAAAGTACCAGAACGTATTCTAAGAACTAAACCAACACAGGGATGAAGAAAGGAGATTCTGCCAATAGGGATGACTGCAATTAGGGATACAGACAATAGGCAAGAGGGGGGCTGGAATTTATTTGAGAAAACTGGCAAAGAATCCTAGGTATTGGGAGCAAATAATTCAAGAAAGAAAGAAAGATGATAGAATGAGAAAATGCCAAGAATTTATTTGGACTACAGGTTAGAGACTGACTTCCCTATCAGGGATTGATATCAGAGTATAGGCAAAGAGAAAGAAATAGGGGATCCTAATGGAAAGACCAACACTGGTAGAGTTTTTAATATAATCTAGAAAAGAAGCTGCCATTAAAAAGGAATAATTAGTAGAGCATATAAAATATTGCCTGATAACTATAACAATCAATCAGAGTAGGTTAGAAAGGATTAGGAAGAGAGATTGGATAAGCAATTCACAATGAAACAACAGGAGGATATATGTATGTCTACCAAATATGCAACAAAATCTAGAACATTTAGGATGTTTGCCTGGAAATATTTACATAGATATTTTTATACCCCAAGTAGACTCCAGAGAATTTTTCCTCGGGCAGACAGCAAAGGTTGGAGGTCTGATGAGGAAGAACCAGGAAATTGGGAACATATTTTTTGGGAGTGTGGTTAATTGGCAGACTTTAAGGATTCCCTGCAGGATGCACTGTCAAAGATGCTGGATGATCAAATTGGTTTGATGAGGGAGATGATTATTCTGAGCTATGATACAGAATCAAAATTGCCTTGGCATGGTAAGGCCTTGCGTTATCTAATAATGGTGGCTGCCAAAAAAACTATTACTAAAAAATGAAATTCAGAATCTAAACCAACTATATTAGAAGTAGTGAATATAGTAACAGAAATAAAACAACTGAAATTGGGATAGTTAGAAAAGGGTAGGAGCAAACTTACGTAAGTAAAATGGAAATTGTGGTAACAATACATGCAGGGAGGAATGAGGTTTAAAAGGCGGCAGGACTTAAATGAGCTATGTCATTTTTGAAAAATATTTGGTACATTACAAGTGATGTATAATGTTTGCAAATGGGAGTGTGTCAGTATGGGTTGTGATGCAAAATGCTTGAAACTAGGATTGTGTTACTGTGGTTTGTTTTCATTTGTATAAATGTTTGATTGCCTATGCTGTAAGTGATGGTTTAATAAAGATGTTTCTTGTTTAAAACAAAAGACAAAAGGCAAGAATTGAATAATTTATCTAATGTTGCTTAGGTTATGTGACATATAGTGATATATGTGAAGTAAAATGTTTGTTATGTTAATTATAGTGTGATTACTTTTGCCTATGTCACAAGTGATAATTCAGTAAAGGTGTTTGGAAAAAAGCTGGATCCGTTATGATGCAACTATTCCTGTACACATTCCCTCTTTGTTTGCACACTTTTAATACATCTCACCATGACCAGTTTCTCACAAACCGAACAACTCAAATACTTTGTAAAATGCCTTCCTCATCCGATGTTGCTATATGAAAGAACATTTTATTATTTCTGTTTTTATATTTGCATGTATGAAGCTCTTGACTCAGTGGCTTTACTTGGTGTCCTGTATACGTCAGTAATGTACACACTTCCTTAATTTTAATGTCTTTTATTAACAATGCTTTAATGCATTTCCAGACCAGACATTAGAATCAGCACATCTTGTTTTAATTCAACAATTCATTTATTAATCATTTGCTTCTCTTGCCACTCTATGTAATGCCTTTTTACTTTCTGACTTGCTAGCATTATCTTTTAACATTTGAGTAAAAAATAAGTTAACATAGAAAAAAAAAACAATATTATAGCCACATACTAATTCAACACAAAAATGACAGAAAACAATTCTGGACATCAATACATAACCTATTTCATTCATGCTCAAATAAGGAACCTAGCCCTTCTCATAACAGCTCTCAAAAAGAAAGTGCTACCTTATTCAGTACCTACCTACTTCACAGAATGCATTACCTCCTTAACTAAAAACTCTTCACCCCATTCCAGTGATTCTACCACCACCCATAGTAACATGCAATGTATCTGTGTGATCAGCAGCATAGACAAAAACAGCATTGTCCATGCGCCCCACGCGCACACACACACACACACACACACACACACACACACACACACACACACACACACACACACACACACACACACACACACACACACACACACACACACACACACACACACGCACACAAACACAAACACTCACACACTCACACTCCATCGGTTTTTAATGTCCAGCTACAGCTCAACCATAAAAGAGGTACAGATATTTTCCCCAAATCACACATGCCTGACAAAGCAAATTTCAAAGCCTTTTCACTAAACAGAACTGAAACTGTGGAAGTCTCCCATACAAAACCTCTTGGAGTGATTATAGATGGCAACCTTAAATTTGGCTTGCATGTTCAAAATAACATAAAAAGACTTACCAAAAATTTGGAATGCACTACAGACATAAAAGCTTCCTTAGTAACACCACCAAAACCTCTCTTGCCACTACATCCGTTTTCCCATCTCTCTTATACGGTGCATCCATCCTAACCAACCTTCAGGCTACAGTTAAAAATAAGCTGGTGCCATGCTATAACAAGGCTACAAAATTTGCCACAAGCAAACTTATTGCCTTAAGATGTTGAATTGGTTCAAACTGCCTCACCACTTACATTACATTTATTTATCTATTTATTTTACATTCCTCTTATCCATAAGTCTCAGCTGTCCATATCTTCACAGAATCTCCATATTTTTGCCTCATGTTTATGATTTGTTACTCATAAAAGTTGTGGTTTTGTGGTAAATCACTGAGGATTCTCTAAACAATGACAGGCATCTGAGGTTCAGGCTTCATAACCCTCAGAAAATGCATGCTAAAGCAAAACCTGTTATTCTAGCAATTTTCTAATTTTATAAGAACAATAATTAAAAGATGTCCCTATTTCTGGGCATTTGTTCAGATTTCCTGTGCTAAAAGGTTGAGAGGTATGAGCTTATCTCCCAATGCAACATTATTCACAAAGTTGATGGCTGCCCTGTTTTTACTCCTATTCTCCATTCCTACTATCCTAATAAACTACTTCAGTCTAATGAACAACATCTTCTCAGCATATGTAAACTCCACAAATCCTCTGGCTAAAGTTGCTAAGAAATGAAATTCTATCCTTCTGCAAATTAGATCTACTTTGAATCTCTTCAACTCCAGACTACTATTAAAAGACCACTCCTGCATGACCCTAGGCTGAACTAGTACCTTCACCTTCCTCTCTTGACATACTTCTTTCTAGTGCCTTCTATCCAAACATAGTCAATTTATTTCTCAGTTAAAAGGACACATATCATTTTTCCTAGGCTATGTTATCTAGTAACCTCTTTTCCAAAGAGTGTACTCAGTGTGCTTAATGTAATTTCTATGTTTTCAACTTGTGAGTTCAGATTTTTACCTATTTATTTGGTCTGATCCTCATGAAATCTGTGCTTTTCTGGCAAATCACCGAGTACTGAAATAACTAAATAATGGCATACATTTATGTTTCAGACTACAAATCCTTCAGAAAATGCAAGCTAACACAGACCAACTTATCCTACCAATACTCTAAGTTTAAAAGAGCAGTATTTAAAATCTTGTGACCATATCTTTCCCAAAATGACTATTGTTTATAACATACGTAGTGCCCGCAATATTTTTTCTTTTTGCCTTTTCAGACTTGGACAAATGACTGAAGGAGTCATTGGAGAAACCTTGCATTGTGGAGACAGTCAAGTGCTTGTTCAGACATGGGTATTGTACTCAATAGATCATAACAGGAATCGTTTCATTATGGTGTCAATGAAATGATTGTGTGGACTTGAACAAACTACTGAAGAGATTGTTGGGAGACATGTTTCCTTTTGGAGATAGTCAGGTACTTGTGCAGACATGGCCAAATTACTGAAGGAGTAGTTGAGGGAATCATTTCATTTTGGAATAAGTCAGGTACTTGGGTAGACATGGATATACTACTGAAGGGGTCATTGTGGGGAACTTTTCATTCTGATGTCAGTGAAATGCTTATACAGACTTGGTCAAATTACTGAATAGATCATTGGGAAAAATGTTTCCTTTTGGAGTCAGTTACTGCTTGTGCACACATTGCCAAACTACTAAAGGGCTAATTGTGAGAAGGGTCTCATTTTGGAGTCAGTCAAGTGCCTGTGCAGTCATCAATATACTGCTGATGGGGTCACTGGAGAAACATTTAATTCTGTGTCAGTCAAGTGCTTGTGTAGACTTGGACAAACTACTGAAGGGGTCCCTGGCTGAAATGTTTCATGTTGGTGATAGAGAAGTGCTTCTGCAGATATGGATAAACCTCTGAGAGTCATTGTTGGGGGAAATGTTTCATTCTGCCATCCAAGTGCTTTTGTAATAATTAATGTACGAATGAAGAGGTATTTTGGAGAAATGTTTGTTGGTGGATCTAGTCAAGTGCTTGGGCAGTCATCAGCATACTACTGATAGACTCTTTGGAGAAAAGTTTCATGTTGTTGTTTCTAAGTGTTTTTGCTGACATGGCAAACTAATGAAGGGGTCATTGGGGGAAATGTTGTATTTTAGAGTCAGTCAAGTGCATGTTAAGGTACGGATATATTACCGAAAGGTCCATGGGTAAAACACTTCATTTTTGTGTGAGTCAAGTGCTTGTGCAGACATGGATAAACTTCTGAAGGGGTCCCTGGCTGAAATGTTTCATGTTGGTGATAAAGTGCTTCTGCAGATATGGATAAACCTCTGAGAGTCATTGTTGGGGGAAATGTTTAATTTTGGAGCCAGTAAGGTGCTTGTTTAGACATGGATATACCATTTTGTGGGTATTTGGAGGAAACATTTTATTATGGTGCCAGTGAAGTACTTGTGCACTCTTGCACAAACTACCTGGAGAGATCATTTGGGGAGATATTTAATTTTGGAGGTAATTAGTTGCTTGTGCAGATCTGGCCAAACTACCGAAGGATGAGTTGGGGGAAACATTTCATTTTGGAGACTGACAAATTCTTGTGCAGTCATTGATATACTGTTGATGGGGTCTTTGGGGAAGCATTTTATTTTGGAGCCAGTTGATTACTACTTGGACAAACTACTGAAGAGGTTGTTGGGAGAAGCATCTCCTTTTTGGAGACAGTTGCTTGTGCACACATGGCCAAACTACTGAAGGAGTAGTTGGGTGAAATGTCTCATTTTGGAGTCAGTCAGGGGCTTGTGCAGACAAGAATATACTACAGAAGGGGTCACTGGTGGAAATATTTCATATAGATGTCAGTAAAGCATTTGTGCAGATGTCACAAATTACTGAAGAGATGCATTTCATTTTGGGGACAGTCAGGTGCTTGTGCAGAAATGTTATACTACTGAAGGGGTCCTTAAGGGAAATGCTTCATTTTGGCATCCAAGAGATTGTGCAGGAAAGAATATACTATTTATTTATTTAATAGAGTTTGATGACTAGGATAGTCCACTGGGCCTGGAAGAATCCATTTTCAGTGGAGGCCCGGGGAGAAAAGCTCCACAGGATATAAACAATTTTACAATAGTTATACAAAAGTAAATAAAGTAGTAGAACAGTGACAAATACATAGATAATATACAATTTGTTAAACAAAAGACATAACATTTCTAATCCTAGGTAATGATTTACAAAAGTGAGATTCATGTAGTCTAAACATATTAAAAGTACAGGCATTTCAGATGAAAAAACGTAAGTAAAATATTTATGTAAAGATAAAAAAACAAGCTTTTTTTGGAAGTTAGAAATATGAGGAAAGGACAGAGAGAAGGTAAGGTGGGAGAGGTAAAAGGTGGTAATATAGTGGAGAAAGGGAGTATAGGGTAGGGAAAAAAGTAGAGGCAAAATGGAAAGGGAGCAGAGTGGTAGAAGGGTGAGGTATATAGTGCATAGGAGATAGTGATGACACTAATGAAGAGGTCACTGGGAAAAAGTGTCATTTTGGAGACAGTCAAGTGTTGGACAGTATACTCAGCAAGTCATAATAGGAATCATTTCATTATGGTGTCAGTGAAGTGAATGGCCAGACATGGACAAACTACTGAAGAGATCATTGGGGGAAATGTTTCATTTTGGAGACAGTCAAGTGTTGGACAGTATACTCAGCAAGTCATAAGAGGAATCATTTCATTACAGTGTCAGTAAAGTGAATGGCCAGACATGGACAAACTACTGAAGAGATCATTGGGGGAAACGTTTCATTTTGGAGACAGTCAAGTGTTGGACAGTATACTCAGCAAGCCATAAGAGGAATCATTACATTACAGTGTCAGTGAAGTGAATGGCCAGACATGGACAAACTACTGAAGAGATCATTGGGGGAAACATTTCATTTTGGAGACAGTCAAGTGTTGGACAGTATACTCAGCAAGCCATAAGAGGAATCATTTCATTACGGTGTCAGTGAAATAAATGGCCAGACATGGACAAACTACTGAAGAGATCATTGGGGGAAATGTTTCATTTTGGAGACAGTCAAGTGTTGGACAGTATACTCAGCAAGCCATAAGAGGAATCATTTCATTACGGTGTCAGTGAAATAAATGGCCAGACATGGACAAACTACTGAAGAGATCATTGGGGGAAATGTTTCATTTTGTAGATAGTCAAGTGTTGGACAGTATACTCAGCAAGTCATAAGAGGAATCATTTCATTACGGTGTCAGTGAAGTGAATGGCCAGACATGGACAAACTACTGAAGAGATCATTAGGGGAAACATTTCATTTTGGAGACAGTCAAGTGTTGGACAGTATACTCAGCAAGTCATAAGAGGAATCATTTCATTACAGTGTCAGTGAAATAAATGGCCAGACATGGACAAACTACTGAAGAGATCATTGGGGGAAACGTTTCATTTTGGAGATAGTCAAGTGTTGGATAGTATACTCAGCAAGTCATAAGAGGAATCATTTCATTACGGTGTCAGTGAAGTGAATGGCCAGACATGGACAAACTACTGAAGAGATCATTGGGGGAAACATTTCATTTTGGAGACAGGCAAGTGTTGGACAGTATACTCAGCAAGCCATAAGAGGAATCATTTCATTACAGTGTCAGTGAAGTGAATGGCCAGACATGGACAAACTACTGAAGAGATCATTGGGGGAAACATTTCATTTTGGAGACAGTCAAGTGTTGGACAGTATACTCAGCAATTCATAAGAGGAATCATTTCATTACAGTGTCGGTGAAGTGAATGGCCAGACATGGACAAACTACTGAAGAGATCATTGGGGGAAACATTTCATTTTGGAGACAGTCAAGTGTTGGACAGTATACTCAGCAAGCCATAAGAGGAATCATTTCATTAAGGTGTCGGTGAAGTGAATGGCCAGACATGGACAAACTACTGAAGAGATCATTGGGGGAAACGTTTCATTTTGGAGACAGTCAAGTGTTGGACAGTATACTCAGCAAGCCATAAGAGGAATCATTTCATTACGGTGTCAGTGAAGTGAATGGCCAGACATGGACAAACTACTGAAGAGATCATTGGGGGAAACGTTTCATTTTGGAGACAGTCAAGTGTTGGACAGTATACTCAGCAAGCCATAAGAGGAATCATTTCATTACGGTGTCAGTGAAGTGAATGGCCAGACATGGACAAACTACTGAAGAGATCATTAGGGGAAACATTTCATTTTGGAGACAGTCAAGTGTTGGACAGTATACTCAGCAAGCCATAAGAGGAATCATTTCATTACAGTGTCAGTGAAGTGAATGGCCAGACATGGACAAACTACTGAAGAGATCATTGGGGGAAATGTTTCATTTTGGAGATAGTCAAGTGTTGGACAGTATACTCAGCAAGTCATAAGAGGAATCATTTCATTACGGTGTCAGTGAAATAAATGGCCAGACATGGACAAACTACTGAAGAGATCATTGGGGGAAATGTTTCATTTTGGAGACAGTCAAGTGTTGGACAGTATACTCAGCAAGTCATAAGAGGAATCATTTCATTACGGTGTCAGTGAAGTGAATGGCCAGACATGGACAAACTACTGAAG
Organism: Protopterus annectens; assembly: GCF_019279795.1. NCBI lineage: Eukaryota > Metazoa > Chordata > Ceratodontiformes > Protopteridae > Protopterus > Protopterus annectens. The sequence goes on from NC_056747.1 coordinate 29,074,726, forward strand.
AGATAATTGGAGAAACGTTTCATTTTGGAGATAGTCAGGTGCATGTGCAGTCATCCATATAATGCTGATAGGGTCGTTGGGGAAATGTTTACTTTTGGTGTTAGCCAAGTGCTTGTCTAGACTTGGACAAACTACCAAAGGAGTTTCTGGGGGAGATGTTTCATTTTGGCATCCAAGTGCTTGTGCAGAAATGAATGTACTAATGAAAAGGTCATTGGGGAAATGTTTTATTTTGCAGACAGTCAAGTGCTTGTACAGACATCAGTCCACTTTTGAAAGAGACTTTTGGGTAAACATTTCATTGTGTTGCCTTTGAAGTGTTTGTGCAGACATGACAAAATACAAAAGGGGTCATTGGAGGAAATTTTAATTTTGAAGATAGTCATTGCTATTGCAGATTTGGATATAACACTGAAGGGGTATATAATCCAGAAAGATGTGCATTTTTGAAAAGAAATGTCTTAAGGCATGGTACTGTGAGTTTGGTGTGACTTGAAAAGTGAAACTGAAATGGGAGTCAGACTCCACCCACATAGAAATGTGATGCAAGTTACAATTCAAACTCTGCCAGTTTTACAGCTCTACTTGTTTCAGTAGATACACAGACACAGACACACACACCTTATAAGTCCATTTGCTTATACTGTATTATATTCAACATTTAAAATGCATCATTTGTAATAATTATGTGTATTCTAAAGCAACAAAATAATCACTTGCCAATAATGTAATTTCTGAGAGTGCAATAAATGTTGCATAGAAAATTTCATCTTCAAGAAGGCATGACACACCTATATTATACCAGAAAATGTATTAGTCCTCAAAGGCAAGCACAAACTATACCTAAACACAAACCAGTATTGCTAAAGGACAAGGTATCATGACTTCAAAGTTTGCACCCTTACAGCCCAAAACCTATACAGATGCACCAGAAAACTTGAATATATGTGCTCATCACTCAGGTTATCTGTATAATGCCTTATATTAACTGTCTTGTGACAGTAGCACTGCATCATGTAACAGGTCTAGATTTGAGAAACTCTGACACTGGTAATGGTTTTAAGTACAGGACTTTAATATCCATCTGTGGTTCATTTTTCTTTTTCCAAATTCTTGGATGTGCTGCTTTCAAAAAATGTGAAATGTTTGGAAGACCTATTCTTTAATTGTTTAGTGTTAACCATGCTTTATCAGGTATTGATAGATGTTTAATCATGTTGTTCTACCTACCACGGTCTGACTGTTCCACTCCATTTATAATTCCATTTGCTTTCCTTCGTGCATCCTTATAGAAGTTTCACTTCTACTGCATGTGGCAACCACGCACATTTTTTACTTAGTTAACATGTTGCTCTTCTGTAGTAGGTTTTATAATAACTTTATTTAATTGAAAGCACATTATGTCAATGTTGAGCTTTTTTACCTGGGACTCAGTCTGAAAATGGGATATCATCTCAGTTGGAGTTTTATGGTAAACAAATGTCAAATGAATAAATAAAATATTGTAATAGTACCTGTAAATAGTCTATTTTCATGTTTTGACTTAATAAAATACACATTTTTACTCACATTTTTTACTATACACATTGTTGTGAAATGGTTAGTTCTACCACAGCCTCTATAAAACTGATTAACTTTCTCACTTCCTAACAGCCACATCTATTATACAAAGATTGAATTTCATATGTATCGTACTTCCTCTGTAACTCATGGTCCTGCTTCTCATTGATATTACTATTATTGTTTATTTTCACTTTAGACTTCAGTGTTAATTAGTTTTTTTCTTACACATTTTCTTATCCTTGTTAATTCCTTTAAGTATATACTTTTACTTGCGTTCGATCTGTATATATCCCCTGCTTTACATAAGGTCGGCTCTGATTATTATATGTGCTTATACTTTCATCTGATAATTTCTCAGGATATAAATTATTCTTTGTCTTTTCTCTTTAGCTCAAAAACATAAGCATCATCAGTATCCACTGAATTTTGATTTCCTGTAAAGAAAATTGTGAATAAAGGGAATTGTTTTAGACTCGTAATAATTCTTGAAATGTCACCATTGTTTTGTTATTTTGTTTTCCTCTTTTTCTCAAAAGCTAAAAGTTTCAAATACGTGAAATACTTCACCAACCCACCTTGCAATATGTAAAGCCATGACAAATTACCTTTTCATGGTCTTCAGCTATTCTGTTTGCAATGATAACATAATTAAATGTCTGGACCAATAGTTCCTAGTTTTCTGCTTCACTACTTTACACCAAGACAATTGCCGGTGACTGCCAACGTTTCTCATAACATCATTTGAGCCAACAATTCTCAAAAGAGCAAAATACTTTGGAGGCTTTTCATGTGTTAAGAAAGATATGATTCAAAATAAATTAATCTCAAACCATAAGCTATATTTCTGTAGTAGAGTGGCAAATTACTTGACAATAAATAAACATTAATTTCTGTCTATTAGAATGTAAGTAAAGGCTCAGTCAGTTTACATGTGCAACCAGCCTTCATGAGCTATTTACTGTGACTGCTTTTTTAGAAATAGGTGCATCATATAACATGCAATTCACGTCTGTATGTTCCCTGGCATACTAGAATATCAGTCCATCTGTCAGCAGTTTGTTGTTAAATGGTATGTTTTTCTTTCTGTACTCAGAATGGCTCCAGATAACTATAATTTCTACCCCTTAAATCATTCTGTATCGAAATTCATTGCATTAATGTTTAAAGTGCCAACAAAATGTGAAACATTGTGAAAAAATATCCCCCACCCACACACACACAGTCTTTTCTTTCACAAAAATATTCACCTTGAAATCCAGCCACTGAACTCTGATGCATGTATACTTCATATGAGAATTCACTAAAGTGAATGGGAATACATGGAGTCTACATGAGTTATTTAGTCTATGTTTTAATATGACTGATTACTAATTTTGTGTAAATTTGATTGTTTCTATATTTATGCACTCCACAAATATGTCATTAACTAATTTCTAATGTAATGATTGGCACCCAGCTGACATAACTATGGTTCTTTACATCTACTGAAAACTGTTTACTTTCTAAAAATGTGTTTGCTTCATTGTCGGTATTATTGTCAATGCATTGTTGCCACTATGTGAATATTTATAATACTGACAGTAATATTTTTTATTTTTTATTATAAGATAATTTTGATGGAGATTTTCTCCCTAACCCTCCAATGAAAATGGATCAACCATAGTCAGACCATCCCAGTTAACAATTCAGTAAAACAGAATAACATTAAAATAAACATAACAAAAGTAAGTATGTTGTGACTGAAGGAGAAGGTATAATGATAAGGAAATAGCATTCACAGTTTGATTTACTTGCATAAACTGTTTTAAAACATACCAGTTAACAAGGTATTAGCATATATGAGATACTGTTAACAGAATGATGGTCTTATTTGCTGAAGAAACTAGCAACCCCATAGATGAAGGCATATCTTTATGTTACAATAAAAAAATAACAAGCCTAGACTTAGCAGGGTCACACACACACTGGTAAAAAAGACCTCTGGCCAGACATTATTTCACCAAATGTATAGCCACTCTAGGTCATATGCAGAAACAAGTGAAACTCTATATTTAAAAGAGTTGTCATGCCACAAACTAATAATACTTGAATGTTTAGTTCCCTTTGTTTTAGCAAAGTCATAATTTGGTGTACCAAATGTCCAATAATTCCCCAAATTGCTGCATATTCACATGTTCATCTGTGTACCAAAAACACAGGACTCCCCTCACTCATAATGAATTCAAAACACTTAGGAACAAAGTAAAAAAACTCATCACCATGGATTGACAGAATTACTTCTCCATACTCCAAAACAAAAATAAAATGAACCCCCAAAAATTCTGGAAAGACATCTCCACCCTCCTTAACCCCAGCAGAACAGATACCCCTAGCCCAGACCCTGATGCTCCAGATATAGATCTGGCTACACAATTCAATACTTTTTTCATCTATTCCATTTCCAAACTAACCTCATCATTTTCATCCTCTAACACCACCACTCCCTCCACATTATCCCCATCCTCCTCTACCAATCCTTCACCCCCCCCATTTCTACTTCTCCTCATATTTCCTCTCCATCACCACCCCCCAATACCCCCTCCTCACAGCCTCCACCATTCATACTGTACCCACATCCACCATAAAAAATCTCCTCCAGAAACTGAAACCATGCTCTAACGCCCCTGATAACATTCCTTCTTACTTTCTTGGCATAGCTGCCGAAGCCATTGCCTACCCCATCAGTATTCTAATCAACCGCTCTATTCAAGAAAGTTTAGTACCCCAAATCTGGAAAAAGGCTTATATCGTACCTTTGCATAAAGGTGGCAGCGATAATAACATTACCAATTTCTGTCCCATCGCTATCCTATCTCCCATCTCTAAACTCCTGGAAAAGTGTATCCATTTACAACTCCTACCATATCTCTTAGACAATAACCTACTTACTCCCACACAACATGGCTTTAGACCCAGTCACAGCACTATGACTGCCCTTCTCTCCTTTCTGGAAACTGTGAATAAAGCACGGGACTCTTACCACATTGTCTCAACCCTCCTGCTTGACCTCTCCAAGGCCTTCGACACTATCTCCCACAATTTACTCCTAACTAAACTCTCTAAGCTTAACCTGTCACCTTCCTCTCTGAATTGGTTCACTGGCTACTTATCTAATAGATGTCAAACAGTAAAATGGAAATAAGCTACCTCCCCATTCCGTAACACCCCAACTGGAGTTCCCCAAGGATCCATACTGGGCCCCCTTCTCTTCAATATATTCATAAACGACTTCCACAACTCCATCCCCTTCACAAACATTATGCAATATGCAGATGATTCAACTATTATCTGTTTTGCTACCTCTATCCCTACCCTCCTTAAGCTCACACAAGACGCAACCACCGAACAATGGATGAAAAAAAAATCACCTCGCACTAAATGCATCTAAAACCAAACTAATGCTATTTATCCCCTCCAAAGCCATCTCTTACACAATAAGTACATTCCCTATCACTATCATAGTAATACACCCATCGAACTGGTATCAGAGGCCAAATTATTAGGTGTCCAAATTGATAGTCAGCTTAAATTCAGCTCCCATCTTCAACTAAATATTAAAAAACCCACAAAAAACTTGGTATGCTCTACCGACAAAATCGTTATCTTACACCATCCACTAAAATCACCCTCTCCACCACATTTCTCATCCCCTCCCTCCTCTATGGAGCCCCACTCCTAACTAACCTATAGTCTTCAGTCAAATCACAACTCTCCTCCTGCTATAACAAAATTGCCAAGTTTGCTACTGGCCATAAGTCTTCCTCACACCACTGTTCATCTCTCTGCAAACTAAAATGGTTGGAACTGACCAATCATCTTACCTATACACAACTTACTCTTGCACACAAGCACATTTTCAACCCTTCCCTCTGTCCCTCCCTTTCCTCTACCTTTAAAATGCACCTCCCTGATAGACTACTAAGATCTAGCAACCAAAACCTAATAGAACTGTACAAACCATCTCATCCCCCAGGAAAAAATCTCCTATCCTATAGTCTAGCTCGTCTCTGGAACTCCCTAATACCACCCATCTGCACCACCTCAAACAACCTTTCATTCAAAAAAATCTCTTCACTCACATCTAATTTCCCAGTGGGAATGTTCTTGCTTTCACCCCACATAATCTCCTCCCCTCCTTTTCTTTTAATCTCCTAACTCGTATATCCTGATCTCTTTTGTACTAAGCCTTTGATTTTGAATGCATAACATGCACCTCTTAGTGGAACCTACCTTGGATGTAAAGGCATCTCAGTTATCATATTGTAAACTGTAGTATATGAATATTAATCACTACTCCATTGTACTTGCAATGTTTTTACTATGCATTTGTAACTATATCTATAATAATTTGTAACAAAATATCTTATTGTAATCTTCTGCGTGTTTTGGAGCTTTTCTCCCCAGGACTCAATTGAAAACGGGTTATTTGTGACCCTGTGGGCTATCCTGGTAAACCAACTGCAAATAAATAAATAAATAAATAAAATATTCAGACCACTCCTATCTGTAGGTGACCACATACGGTATGTCAATGATTAGAGCCTCCTAAAACTGGATAAATCAACTAGGACAATACAGAAGGAAATGCAAAAGGAATTTAATTTCTTTAATTTGGTTCTTCTATAATTTCACTATGAATTCCACTAAAACCAGCTAACCGGATATGTGACATTTGCTACTACATAAAAACTATTCCACTCCCATCAACCCTCTCGACTTCTGGTTACCAAAACTGAACCGCATAGATAAGAGTGTGTCTATTTTGATGTCTCCCTTGCATTCAAAGAGAATGATAAGGTCAGTATAGAAAAGCTACTCAAGCAGCTTAAATTACGCCAGAAGATATTAACTGCATTAACATTCAAAAGAAGAACCAGTCACACTTATGTAGGGTTGTGTAGCAACTCAGGTGTCTCATGGAACTAGCAGGGGGAATTGGCATGTCCATGTTTGAGGGCATGTGTTAATGACAGTAGCTCATCTGAGAAGCCATGGTAGAGTTCAGGGCTTGGTCCAATTGACTGCAAGTAACATCAGCATGCTGGGGGGTATGTCTTAGGAAATCCCAGTGTGGCCATAGTATGACGGCCCTGATGTCTCCACTCCTCTCCACAGTCACAACAGTATTCATAGCCTGAATGTGCATGAAGGTCATTTTCATCCAGAAGGATGGCACCAATCCAGCAAAGGGTGCAGGGCCCCAAGGAAGACATTAGTTGAAAGCTAGAGTTCGAAGTCAGCAGTAAGCTGGCCAAAAAAAATTCAGAGGAAGAAAAATCAAGTTTGTTATTTGTAAAACAAAGTAAGTCCTCCCCATAGCAGTCCTTAATTCTCACTCCAAAGCAAATGTCATTTGGACTATAAAGACAAAATATACCATTTATCCATTTATTCAGTCACAAGGAGCACAACTTTCAGATGCTAATGAAACCAAACTCACTCCCAGTTGCTCTCATGAGAACCTTACTACCAGGCTCCATTACATTCAAATTGATTTCTAAAGAGTAGTGGTCTCCCTTTACAAGTAAGCGGCACATTAAGAGGTGGCACTATCCTCTTAGGTCACCGGACCAAAAGTCTCTATCATCTGCGTGGGCTACTTTTGGATTGGTTTCCAACAACTTGGAATGTATGCCTGATTGATGTGAACATAATGCAAATAGTAAATAAATGACATCAGCCATCTGCTTTCACCAAGATTTGTCAAGCACTTTTAAATTTGACTCCTTTCCTGCTAGGAAGTAAACAAACGTTCTCTGGCAATGCCATACTTGAGATATTATGCTATTATATTCTCAGGCGCCTTTGTTATTCTTTACTCATTTCTTTTAGCTGAAGTGTTGGTAAAGTTAAACAAAAGTATAAAAGTGATTTGATGTAGTTGTTAATGAACCTTATACCCAAAGTCGGTGATTCTGTCATGACAAATTAAACTACATACTTAGCATAATGAAGTACAAGTAGTTGGATCTGCTGCACCAACACCAGGACAAAAATTGTTTTATTTATTTTTTTTTATTTTTTTTTTATTTTTTTATTTACATTTGTTGACCGGGCTAGTCTAGCTGGATACATGTCCATTTTCAGTAGAGGCCCGGGGAGAAAAGCTCCAAGCATAAGTAAATTACAAAATACAATAATTAAAAAATGACTAGATTCAAATATATTACAGAGCAAAAATGTTTGGAAGAAAAAAATAAAAATTGTTTCTATGAACAATAGTACAGAGTCTTTGCGTAGGTTTAAGATACAAGCAAGTACAGAGTCTTTGCGTAGGTTTAAGATACAATCAAGTACAAGTTTATACAATATTTTAAAATTATCATTCATTAAGTCAAAGAAGGAGAAAGGGAAAAGGCAGGAAAACACAAGGGCTAGTATAGAGTTAGCTTGTATTGATTAATGCTGCAGAGGGGCCATAGCCCAGGAGGAAGGGGTGTAGGTGGAAGAGAAACAAGAGGATGAGTATGATTCAGTCCAGCCTAGAGCAGGGACAAAGCCAGGGTATTTATAGATGTTCTCTGTGATGTTTCTTGAAGAGTGGTGTAGATGAGAGAGAAGTGAGTGTTCTAGGAAGCTTGTTCCAGATTCTGCCCACAGCATTGGTAAAGAGTGAGTCCCCAGCTTTGTTATTAGATTTAATATTGGAAATTAGTAGCTTATTAGCTGAGCGTAGTGTTGTAAGATTTTTATATGGGGAGATCAGGTTAGAGAGGATAGGGGTACTATTTGGGTGATAAAGAATTTTGTGTGTGATCACAAGTTGATTATATAGTAGTTAGCTTTGTAGTTCTGACCATCCGAGTTGTTTAAGGCTGAGACAGTGGTGGGTTCTAAAAGGGGAGCCAGTGGCAAATCTGACTATATTATTATAGCTAGTTTCAAGCTTGCTAAGGTTGTGTTTTGATAGATTGGTATATATGGCAGAAGCATAGAATAGGGTAGAAGTGAGATGAGTCTAATGATGGTTCTAGCTAGCGGTGTGAGGAAGGGTTTGATTCTATGCAGGGAGCCTAGTTTGTATTGACAGTTTTTATGGTGTTGTTGATATCACCATCGTAGCTGAGGATATGATCTATGGTTATGCCCAGGAGACGTGCAGTAGTATCAGGGGAAACACTAGTTCCATTATTAGAGGTAATTGTGAAGTGGATCTGTGGTGATTATTGGGTGGGAGCAAAAAGTAATAATTTTGTTTTTTTGGGGTTAAGGAGGAGGCAATGATGGGTGAACCAATTTTCAACAGAGTTAAATACAGTTTGAGTAAGGGTCTGGAGAGAGGATGATGACTTAGCAGTACAGATTAAAGTAGAGTCATCAGCGTATTGTATACAGGTGGCTTGAGAAAAAACAGTGTGGAAATCATTAATAAAAATGGAAAAAAGAAGAGGGCCTAGGATAGAACCTTGAGGGACTCCAATGTTCACGGGGAGGAGTGTGATTATTGCCCCAGAGCACTGCTTGTTGTCTATTTTCTAGATAGGATTTAAACCAAAGAACTGCTTGTGGGTCAAGAGATTGGGCTTTTAGCACACTGATAAGTAAGTTATGGTTGACCATATCAAAGGTTTTTGATAGGTCAATGAATAGTGCAGAAGAGAGAGAGCTATTGTTTCAATTCCTGTTTATACAGTCAGTAAAAGTTTGCAGGGCAGTAGTTGTGCTATAAAAGGGCCTAAAGCCGTGCTGGCAGTTGACAAGTAAATTATTGTGGAGCAGGTGTTGAAGTAGTTGATGGTGAATACATTTTTCCATTATTTTGGCTAGTGGAGAGAGTAAAGCAATTGGTCGGAAGTTGGAGATAACAGTAGATTTGCCTCCTTTATGTAAAGGGATTATGTGGGAGACTTTCCATATAGAAGGGATGGTACCTTCTGTGATTGTTCTGTTTATAAGGATGGATATGGAATAAGCTATGGCTTTGGAAGATATTTGAAGGTATTCTGCTGGCAGGGGGTCAGCAGAAGGGGTGCAATGTTTGAGTTTTTGAAGGAGTTTGCAGATAAGGGATGTTGGCATAGGTTGTATACGGAAAGAAGGAACTGAACTGTTTGTATATTGTAAAGGACAGGGGGTAATGGGAGATGGTGTCTTTGCTAAAGTTTGAATAGCTTCAGTGAAGTAATTGTTAAAGGCATCAGCTATTTGCATAGGACTATTGTGGGGAATTGAGGATGGGGTTGGAGTTTTAGCCTGTCCTGGTTGGAGAAGTATATTAATGCCTGACCAAAACTTTTGAGGGTTTTTTTGAGTGTGATTGTTGAAGGTAGGAATAATAGTTTCTTGTCTAAGATAATGTCCTTTTTGGTAGCATTTCTTAGCTGTTTAAAGTATAGGTGGTCTAAAGAGCTCTTAGAGGCTCTCCATTTGGCCCATATTTTGTTCCGTAGGAACATCTTTTCTCTGGTTTGTTTTGTGAACCATGGGGCTATTTTGGTCCTAACTCGGGAAGAGCAAAGGGGGGCATGGCGATTTAGGATTTGTAGGAATTTAGTATTAAAGTAAGAAATTGCTTCATCCAGTTTAAGTTGCTTTAGAGGTGACCAGTTACAGGCCTTTAGCTCATTTTTAAAACTCTCGGCTTGAAAGTGTTTTTTAGAATGGTAGGTTAAAAAAATGTTATTATTAGGGCTGTGCGCCTTTGGTTTTGTTATGTAGGTTAGAACATGGTCACTGATGTCATCTGGGAGAGTTCCTAGAGTATAAGTTTCGGGACTGTTTATAAGGATCCAGTCAAAAGTAGTTTCCTTGTTACTAGGTTTATGGATTCTTATGGGGGAGTTTATTATTTGAGTGAAACCATATAGATTTATGTGGGTGTTAGGGTTGGGGGAGCTACACATAGTCCAGTCTGTGTTAAAGTCACCTAGTACAATAGTTTCTTGAGATAGGAAGATGGAAAGGCTACTAAGAATATTTTCAAGAGTGTTAATATTCTTTCCTGGAGGAATGTAGGAGCAGATTATACAGATAGATTTAGATTTATTAATTTGGAGTTTGTCGGTAAGGGTTTCTGCATTGGTATTTGAGGGTAGTAACACATTATAGGATGAAACTAGAAGTTCAGATTTATACAAGATGGCTACACCCCCACCCTTTTTGGATATGTGGTCACATCTTAGGATGTTATATCCAGGTGGGGTTATTTCTAGGTCATGAATAGAAGGTTTCAACCAAGTTTCTGTAAGGCAAAGGATATCAAATGCATGCACTTGTAAAAGAGCATGCAATCGACTAATGATAGCATAACATAATAACGCTAGTATTAGGACTGACCAGCAGCAGGACTAACACCATAACATTAGCATTAGGACTGACCAGCAGCAGGACTAACACCATAACATTAGCATTAGGACTGACCAGCAGCAGGACTAACACCATAACATTAGCATTAGGACTGACCATCAGCAAGGCTAACACCATAACATTAGCATTAGGACTGACCAGCAGCAAGACTAACACCATAACATTAGCATTAGGACTGACCAGCAGCAGGACTAACACCATAACATTAGCATTAGGACTGACCAGCAGCAGGACTAACACCATAACATTAGCATTAGGACTGACCATCAGCAAGGCTAACACCATAACATTAGCATTAGGACTGACCAGCAGCAAGACTAACACCATAACATTAGCATTAGGACTGACCAGCAGCAGGACTAACACCATAACATTAGCATTAGGACTGACCAGCAGCAAGGCTAACATAACGCTAGCATTAGGAATGACCAGCAGCAAGACTAACACCATAACATTAGCATTAGGACTGACCAGCAGCAAGACTAACACCATAACATTAGCATTAGGACTGACCAGCAGCAAGGCTAACACCATAACATTAGCATTAGGACTGACCAGCAGCAAGACTAACACCATAACATTAGCATTAGGACTGACCAGCAGCAGGACTAACACCATAACATTAGCATTAGGACTGACCAGCAGCAAGGCTAACACCATAACATTAGCATTAGGACTGACCAGCAGCAAGACTAACACCATAACATTAGCATTAGGACTGACCAGCAGCAGGACTAACACCATAACATTAGCATTAGGACTGACCAGCAGCAAGGCTAACATAACGCTAGCATTAGGAATGACCAGCAGCAAGACTAACACCATAACATTAGCATTAGGACTGACCAGCAGCAAGACTAACACCATAACATTAGCATTAGGACTGACCAGCAGCAAGGCTAACACCATAACATTAGCATTAGGACTGACCAGCAGCAAGACTAACACCATAACATTAACATTACAACTGACCAGCAGCGGGACTAACACCATAACATTAGCATTAGGACTGACCAGCAGCAGGACTAACATAACGCTAGCATTAGGACTGACCAGCAGCAGGACTAACACCATAACATTAGCATTAGGACTAACCAGCAGCAGGACTAACACCATAACATTAGCATTAGGACTGACCAGCAGCAAGGCTAACACCATAACATTAGCATTAGGACTGACCAGCAGCAAGGCTAACATAACGCTAGCATTAGGAATGACCAGCAGCAAGACTAACACCATAACATTAACATTACGACTGACCAGCAGCGGGACTAACACCATAACATTAGCATTAGGACTGACCAGCAGCAGGACTAACATAACGCTAGCATTAGGACTGACCAGCAGCAGGACTAACATAACGCTAGCATTAGGACTGACCAGCAGCAGGACTAACACCATAACATTAGCATTAGGACTGACCAGCAGCAGGACTAACACCATAACATTAGCATTAGGACTGACCAGCAGCAGGACTAACACCATAACATTAGCATTAGGACTGACCAGCAGCAAGACTAACACCATAACATTAGCATTAGGACTGACCAGCTGCAGAAATAACACCATAACATTAGCATTAGGACTGACCAGCAGCAGGACTAACACCATAACATTAGCATTAGGACTGACCATCAGCAAGACTAACACCATAACATTAGCATTAGGACTAACCAGCAGCAAGACTAACACCATAACATTAGCATTAGGACTGACCAGCAGCAGGACTAACACCATAACATTAGCATTAGGACTGACCAGCAGCAGGACTAACACCATAACATTAGCATTAGGACTGACCATCAGCAAGGCTAACACCATAACATTAGCATTAGGACTGACCAGCAGCAAGACTAACACCATAACATTAGCATTAGGACTGACCAGCAGCAGGACTAACACCATAACATTAGCATTAGGACTGACCAGCAGCAAGGCTAACATAATGCTAGCATTAGGAATGACCAGCAGCAAGACTAACACCATAACATTAACATTACGACTGACCAGCAGCAGGACTAACACCATAACATTAGCATTAGGACTGACCAGCAGCAGGACTAACATAATAATGCTAGCATTAGGACTGACCAGCAGCAGGACTAACACCATAACATTAGCATTAGGACTGACCAGCGGCAAGACTAACACCATAACATTAGCATTAGGACTGACCAGCTGCAGAAATAACACCATAACATTAGCATTAGGTATGACCAGCAGCAGGACTAACACCATAACATTAGCATTAGGACTGACCAGCAGCAGGACTAACTCCATAACGGTAGCATTAGGACTGACCAGCAGCAGGGCTAATGCCATAATGCTAACATTAGCACTGACCAGCAGCAGAACCAACACTATAACTTTAGCATTAGGATTGATTGGTAGATAAAACTTTCCCAGGCTGCTAGCATCCTTCCCTTTCACCTAAAGCACCACCATACTAAGCTTCTCCAGCATAAAAATATCAGTGGTCAAAACAAGGACGGGAAAAAGAAAACAATGACACCATCTCACAAGAGGCTGGGGAAGGAGCAGAGAATAAACCCACTGTTACAGATCTATCATTATGGTAAGTACATAATTTTCATATCTGATAGCCATCTTCCTCAATAACAGAACAGAATCTCAAACCAATCTTCCTGAGAAGACTTCAAGGAAGACTTGGACATGGACATTATATTGACCTTATAATGCCATGTGAAGGCATTGAAGGAAGACCATATAACTGCTGAAAGCGTTTCATCCACTTTTTGTGTTCTGGGAAAATGTTGTACATGTAGCACCTGCTCTAACAGAGCAGGCTTCATGCACTGTAGAGAATAGACTATTAGGCTTACTGTGGAAAAATTGTGAGACTGCATTAGGTTCCTTTTGCCAAAGCTTCCTCTTGGGAAACAATATAAATAGTTTGCTGTCGACGTCCAAGATGTCTGCACACTGAGTAACAGTTTAATTTCGGCTCTCACAGTGTGAAAACATAAACTCAGAAAAGAGAGACAGTGCAATTGTCTTTTTGGATAAATTTCAGTTACTGTCAAATAAGTGCACTGCCTCGATTCCAACAAAACAAAATTCATAGAACTTGAAAGGAATTCAATCATAAAAGGTGAGGAGAAAACACTGGCTGGGAAGAATCCTGCAGCTGTTCAGCAAAAAGCAGTTCAAGCTCTAGCTTTGGTGCAAGACATGACTTCCACTAATCTAGAGGAAAAATAAGTCATATTTGCTCAGAGCTGATTAAATAAATGAAACAACTACACAGTACATCAACTCAAATAATAAAATGATGTAAAAATGGAAGAAGCTTTAAAGAGACATTCAGATGATCCAAATGTGAAACCAAGGAACAATGTAAAAAAAGTTTTATTCCAAAATTTCAGACAAACTGTACCACACAAACAGGAAAAAACAGAAATAAACTGCTAAAACTGAAAACATGGAGTTAAGTGCTTTCATCCCCCACTAGGGACTTCTTCAGACCTATTCAAACAGTTGTTCCCAAGCATTCTTATAGCATTGCATTTAAAGAAACATACCCAACAAACACCATAAATTACAATTTTCTAAAAACAACCATAAAAATATAAAATGTAAAATTTAAAATTTTGAATCACACAACTAACTATTTAAAAACCATAAATACTTTTCATTTTCAAATAACAACCAATATTAACTGTTTCATTGATGCATGGGTAACTAGTAGCATCCAGCATTAATTGCCACTTCATTTCACAAACATCAAGAACCTCCCTAGGCATATTGCCCTGTTCTTGGTTTTTAATTGCTGCAAGATCAAAAACTTGAATGCATGACTAGGAAATTCGATTATGTGTCTGCTAAGGGCATTGGAATCTTTTTGATGTTTTATATCTAATGTATGCTCATAGATCCTTGCCCTTAGCTTTCTACATGTTTTTCCCACATAAAACACCACACGAGGTACACTTCGCCAAGTAAACAACATTATCACTTTGACAATTAAAAGACCACCCCCCCCCAATGTGCCAAGCCTTACCATTCAAAATAAATGTATCAGTAGTGGTAATGACCAAGGGACATTGCGGGCACATAACACATCTCACATTCCCAGCCTTTTTAAATGTATATATATTCTTCCTACCCTTCCCAACTTGTTCCATAATGTTTTCTAAGCATCTATCCCTTCTAAAGGTAAATTTTGTTTTTTTACAATTATTAAACAACTTTGTCACATGTCTGTCCAAGGATAATAATCCCCAGTTTTTCTCCACAATTTTACAAATCGATGGTGAATATTTGTTGAATGTTGTAATAAAATTATACCCAATAGAAAAATTATTATTCTTTTTATCCCTAAGTTTGTTTGTCAAACCACCATCCTGAACACTACGACCCAAAATGGGTACAAACCAACCATTTTTTTCTCTTTATACAAACTTCAAAATTTACATTATCCAAGAAATCATGGGGATAACCCCTATGTTCAAACATTTTTGGATAAACTCCACTTCTTGGATAAAAGCACATTCCAAAGATGTCATTCTTGCGGCAGGTACCAATTGCCCCTTTACTATGGATCTTTTCTGAAAGGTAGGGTGGCAGCTATTAAATTCTAAATAAGAATTTGAAAAAGTTGGTTTCCTATAAATCTTTGAAATCAATTGTTTACATTCTTCTGATATACCCTTGAGGGGTGAAAGAGGGGTAAAGTTTGCACTAAACCTGTCTGCCAGAATGTTGGCAATAACAGTTGGTTCAGTGTATTTTGTGCCATTCTGCCCTAACTAAGAGCAGATCTGAGAGTTTCAGCTTAGGTTCTTGACATAGTTAAAGAACGCTTTGTGGTTATCGTTGGAGTCCTTGGCAATTTTTCTTTCAAAGCTCACCTTGGATGATTTTATGAGGGAATGTAGTTTCTTGCTGATACTGATCAGGGATGTCTTTCCTTCTTGGGATTTTACTCTTTTCTGTACTAGTTTCCTCCTTCTATTGTATAGCTTATTTATGGCAGGGGGTCCACCAAACTAGTTTCCTTTTCTTGAAGGAGTGAGGCTTGGTTTTGCTTGGGATAGAACGATCCATGCATTTTTGCAAGAGATCATAGAGTGCCTTTGTAAGGGATTCAGCAGCTTGGACAGCATTGTCCTTTAGCATGGGGGCTGTGAACCTTTCCACCTCGGTCTTAAGTAACGTGAAGTTTGCTTTTGAAAAATGTTTCACGGTGGTTTCCTTTATTAGGGATGGGGGCGAAATGTGGATATCCAGAGTGATTAGTCTACAGTCTGATCTAACCAGCAAAGGGTTGATCTCTGGTGAGGAACACCAGTCACCCATGTTGGTGATGACCAGGTCCAATATGTTACCACATCTGGTGGGGGTGTTGACCAGCTGATCCAGTGCAGTGGAGTTTATAAATTCTAGGAAGCATTGGGCAAGTGAGTTAGTATTTGAGTATTTCTCCCAGTTAATGTTTGGGTAATTGAAATCACACAATATTACGGCATTTGGTAGGACCTTCATATTTTCCACTGTCTCCAGAAATGTGTAATGGGTGTCCGGGGTCATGGTGGGTGATCTGTAGCAAGCTACAATTTGAATTGCAGTTTTGCCCATTGTTGGTTGCACATGGATGATCTCTGAGGCATTGTGCAGCGCCACTAACCTGGAGGTGTGGCTATCCTTGATGAATATGGATACACCCCCGCCTTTTATATTTTGGTCTGGGTTCTGTGGCCGAAAATGAGAAGTTATGTACCTACCATAACATTCCATGTTAGTTGTCTTCTTCTCACCTTCTTTCTTGCTGGATGGGTTTGGAGCCAATCCTCAGCTCTGACTCAGCCTATACTAAAGCTCGAGAGCTATTTCTACTGGCTCGAGGCTACCCTATATCCCACAATGCTAAGCGCTAACTACTCAGATCTCGTTTGATAGCTGAAACCATAGCAGTTCTAATCTCCAAAATAAGGAGAAGAGGAAACCTTACTCGTAAGTCACCTAGACCTATAGCTTACCAGTAAAAGATAGCCAAGGGTGCTAATACTGAGGCAGAAAGAAGATCCCCAAGGATCCTTAGGTCTGTCCAGGCTAGGGGGATGGGGGTGGGATGCAAGAAAGAAGGCGAGAAGAAGACAACTAACATGGAACGTTATGGTAGGTACATAACTTCTCAATGTTAAGTTGTCAATCTCGCCTTCATTCTTGCTGGATGGGACCGCGTCCCTAGCACTTTCACCCTGGGTAGCTCATCGGAACAGACTCTTGAGAACAGTGGAACCAAAATTAGCCCGGCTTCGGGAGGCCATGTCCAATTTGTAATGAGAGATAAAGGTATGAGGAGAGGCCCATGTGGCTGCCGCACAAATGGAATCTATTGGTAATCTATCCTGAAAAGCTATTGACGTGGCTAATGCCCTAGTTGAGTGAGCCCTGGGCCTTGACGGTAGCTTTTGGCATCTGAGGTGATAGATGAAAGTAATCACAGAGGCCAGCCATCTAGAAAGGGTTACTTTGGAAACTGGAAGGCCTTTCTTCCCTGCCGCATAAGATAGGAAGAGCTGCTCAGATTTCCTAGTTTGCTTGGTTCTATCCAGATAGTAACGGAGCTGACGATGAACGTCCAGAAAATGCAGCTTTTGTTCCTCTCTGTTGGAGTAGTTGGGGAAGAAAACTGGGAGATCGATAGTCTGGTTTAGGTTCACCTCAGAAGAAACCTTGGGTAAAAAGGACGGGTTAGTCCTGAGTGACACTGTCTTTATGAAAAACTAGATAAGGTGGACGAATGCAAAGGGCGTGAAGCTCTGGTACTCTTCTCGCAGATGTTATGGCGACTAGAAAAAGAGTCTTCCAAGAGAGCAACTTCAAGGAGCAGGAAGCCGCAGGTTTAAGGGGGGGAAGAATCAAGGAAGTTAGAACCAATTTAAGTCCCACTGTGGTGGGGGGGTCTCTGATTGGGGGCTTAAGCAAAAAGATACCTTTAAGAAAGGTTTTACAAAGCTTATGGAACATGATACTGGAGTCCAAAAAGCCTACATGAAAGTTCAAAATAGCCGCTAACTGAACTCTGATAGTGGAGGAAGAAGACCCTGAGTGAAACAGTTTGGCCAGGAAGTCCAGGATTGATTGGATAGGGGCAGTAAAAGGATCCATATTTCTAGCTCCTGCCCAGAAGGAAAAACGCTTCCACTTGCTGGCATAAATCCTTCTGGTAGATGACTTGAGGGAAGCTATAAGGATGTCACGCACAGAATGGGAAATAAGAGGAAGCCTGGCTAGGGTTGGAATTGGAGCAACCAAGCTGTGAGGTTGAGAGATTGGAGGGAGTGGTGCAGCTGTCCCGACTGATGGGTCAAGAGATCTGGCACTGGGTCCAGATGCCAGGGCTGTCCCAACAGGTAACGATGCAGGAACGGAAACCATATCTGTCAAGGCCAGTAAGGAGCAATGAGGATCATCGTGGCTCTCAAGGTGGTAGCTTTCTGAATCAACTGAGTGATTAATGGAAAGGGGAGAAAGGCATACAGAAGTCCCCGGGGCCAATTGTGGACTAGAGCGTCTCTGGGGGGGTGGCCGGGAAGAGGGAAGAGAGTGAAAAAGTCGTGGCACTTGCTGTTTTGAGGTGTTGCAAAAAGATCGCAGCAAGGTCGACCCCATTTCTGAAAAATTTCTTCCACTACTGCTTGCTTGAGAGACCACTCGTATGGCATGAGAATGGCTCTGCTCAACCTGTCCTCTATGATGTTGGACTTCCCGGGGATGTGCGTTGCTATCAGAAACCGCTGAGAGGAGATCACCCACTGCCAAAGTCTGAGTGCCTCTCAACATAAGGGATAGGACTTGGTTCCGCCCTGCTTGTTGGTGTACCACACTACGGACATATTGTCCATCTGAACTGCAATAGTCCCGATGGGAAGAGAGTCCTGAAGGGCTTGCAATGCTACAAGTACTGCTCTCATCTCCAAGACATTTATGTGCAGGTGGCACTCAAAAGGTTTCCATGTGCCCTGAACCATCCTGCCCTGAAAATTCCCCCCCCACCCGACCAGGGAGGCGTCCGTTGTCACCGTGGCGACCGGGGGGAGAAGGAACAAGTGGTCTGCCCTGAAGGACTTGAGGGAAGACCATCCACCAAGAAAGGTGTTTCTTGCAAGACAGGGTTATTAAGATGTTGTGTGACATTGGAAGCTGTTGAAAGGACCACTGGGAAAAAAGCATCCACTGAAGGATCCGCATATGAAAGCTAGCTAGGGGAAGTAGTGTAATGGTTGCCGCCATGAGACCTAATACCTTCAGGACAAACCTGGCCTGGATTTTGTTGTTCTGAAGGAGGATGTGAACATGCCTGCGAATATCTTGAACTCTTTGCTCGGTTAGTTTTGCGGAGAGGCGGACTGTGTCCAAGATGGCGCCTATGAAAGTAATAGACTGACAAGGCGACAAGGCAGACTTTTCACAATTTATGGAGATACCTAGCCCTTTGCAAGTATGAATGGTGTAATCTCTGGAGAGGAGAAGCTGATGCCTGGTGGTGGCAGTGAGGAGCCAGTCATCTAGATATGGAAACACCTGGAATCCTTGACGCCTCAGATGAGCCGTAACCACTGCCATGCATTTGGTGAACACTCGGGGGGGCTGTAGTGAGACCAAAGGGCAGGGCCCTGAACTGGTAGTGACTGGCTCCCAGCCAGAAGCGGAGAAACCTCCTGGAGCGCCTGTGCATCTTGATGTGGTAGTACGCATCCTGAAGGTCTACTGAGCACATCCAGTCATCCTGACCCAGAAAGGGTAGAATGGATTGTAGCGTGACCATGCAGAACTTCGTTCTTCTTACAGACTTGTTTAGTCTGCTGAGATCCAATATTGGTCTCCAGTCCCCTGTCTTTTTGGGTACCAAAAAGAACTTGGAGTAGATTCTGGATCCTTGTTGGTCTGCTGGGACTGGCTGGATGGCTCTTTTTGTTAGCAGTTTTGATATTTCTAGCACCGCTTGTTCCCTTAGACTGGGTGGAACATCATGAAGGGGCCCTTTTGGCTGAGTTGGGGTGTGGATAAAGGGAATTTTGTAACCTTCGGATATAATCGACCGTACCCATTTGTCTTGGGTGAGTGAAAGCCAGGCTTCTGGGTACAGTGATAACCTTCCCCTGACTGCCTCTGAAGGCGGACAGTCGGGCAGCTTCTCAGGGATGCTGGAAGGGTTTGTCAGAGAGAGACTCTCTGCTACCCTGATTTTGCGGACCTCCTCTGCCTCTAGGGTGGCGTCTATTATTGTTCTCCCCCTGCCTCTAGAGGGGAACTGACCTCTTGCATCAGGCGCGACCTCTTGTGGTTTATGGAACCACATTTTCCCACCCTTCTGACCCCTTAGGATATGGTCTAGATGGGGTGGAAAAACGGACTCCCACAGCAGAGAGAGTCTTGCCTTCTTGCTCGCATCGGGTCAAAGTATCCTTCACCTGAGGTCCAAACAAAGCTGAACCATCAAAGGGGGAGTTAGTGAAGGACACCTTGAAGGGGTCTGCAAAGTTACAAAGCCGCATCCAGGTGTGACGCCGTAAGGCCACGCCTGTGCCTGCAGCCCTACTCGCCCCATCGGCCGCATAGGAATTAAGCCGCATGGAGGAGTTGACAATGGAATTCAGGGTTGCCAGCTGGGAGTTGATTTTGTCTTGAGACCCCGCAGCTGTTGGATCCTGTAGGGCCTCACCCACTTCTTTGAGCATGTCTCTTTGAAGGTGGGTGAAGTGGCACAGGTAATTCAGTGACCGCATGACAAAGGTCATTGAAGAGAACATCCGCTTGCCGTACCTATCCATAGTCCTAGACTCCTTGTTAGGAGGATGGACAGGTACTGAAGGATCAGCCAGTTCCTTCTTAGTGGCTGCAGCCACCACCATGGCATCAACCAGGACACCCTTGGCTAAAAACTGCTTGTCCGAAGGGGCTGTTATGAATTTTGAGGGCCTCCATGGGGTAGGCTCCATCGTATCAGGGGCCGTCCATGCCTTCTGTGCCACCACTTCCATGAGGGGTCAAAGGGCAGAGACACCCAGGAGGTGGAAGGGCGAGAGCCAAACGCCTCTCGGTAAACCGACTCGTCCTCGGAAGGATTAAGGGTAGACCAGTTCCCCCTCTGCTTAAGGATCTCAAGGATGTCTGAAAGGAGACATCCTCAGAGGGGGACCATGGGGACCCTTCTGACTCATCCAAGTCGGTATCTGATGTAATGGACTCAGGGGAGTCCACATGCTTCCTCTTACATTTCATCTTCTGAGGGGGTTCCCCTGATGGATCAGGGGAAACCTCGGAAGAGGAGGATATTCCCAATGGGGAAACCTGAGGCGTTGGATCTTTACAGTCAGGAATGAGAGGGTGGGTAGAGACCGCAGCAGGCACTACAGAGGGAAGAGCTGAGGGAGCCGACCGTGGAGCAGGCACAGGGGCCAGCACGCTCCTCATGACTTCAAAGGTGCCCCTATCAGGCAGGGTAGAAGGTCCCCACTCAGAAGAGATAAGGACCCCTCCCGGCACCGAGAGGGATGGCTCCGAAGCCGATGTTGGAGCCGAACTCACCAGCGCCGAAGCTCTGAGAGGGAGAATGGGGTCAGACAAGGGTCCGATGCCACTCACCCCCTCGGAGCCGACAAGGAAGTCCATGCACCCGGATACCTCCAAGGATGGGACCATGGAAGAGACTGGGGCCAATGACAGAGCCAAAAGGTGAGGTATCGGCTCCAACGTATCGACGGCCACGGCTCCGACAAGCTCTGGCTCCAAACTCAAGGGAAGAGTCAGTGGAGGAATTGAAGATGGAGTGGGAATAGCCACTGTCTGTTGAGAAGGGCTATGGAGCATCTGGGCTAGTGCCTGAGACTTAAGAAGTCTACTAACTACCCTCTTGAGGTCATGGTCCAAGAGCCTGGAAGACCTAGAGGAATGGGATCTATGGCTCCGCTCCGAGAGTAAGGGAGACCTCGGAGCCGAATGAACAGATTCCAAGGATGGAGACCTGGACCGTTTACGGCTGGCAGATGACACCGACACAACTATCAGCGCCGACTTAGTCTTAGAAACATCGGCTCTGGCTCGAGCCGATGTAGAACACTGCGTTAAAGAAACGTCGACTCCAGCCGGAGCCGATGAAGAAGACTGTGTCTTAGAAACATCAGCTCGAGCCAGAGCCGATGTAGAAGCAGTCAGAGCACCCCCAGTCGAAGGCTCTGAACATGGAGCCGACGGCTTGGAAGGCTTTGAAGGCTTCCCCAAAGATGACTTGGCCGGGGAACCTTCAGGCTTTAATAAGCCTCTCAAAATTAACTTATTTCTGCATTCCTGCAGGACTCTTGGACTGAACGCATGACAGACAGAACAAGAGTCCTGCAGGTGCAGAGGGCCCAGGCAATAAACACAAGAAGTGTGACTGTCTGTCAGCGACATTTTCTGACAGCACGAGTCACACTTCTTGAAGCCTGAGCCCCTGGTGTTTTTAGACATCCTAATAAAGGACAACAAAAAAAAAAATACACACACACACACACACACACACAGACACCCCTTAACACAATCTAAGTCAGTCACACAAACAATTTTACCTGACAATTTAAAGAAAAGGGGAAAGGGCCCAAAGGCCTAACCTTTTAACCAAACAAGGGGTTAGGAATTAAGGGATTAAAGGGGACCAGAAGGAAGTTAAGCTAAGAAGGGAAGCTAATGAGATGGGTACTAACAAAAACTGTCTGAAAAACTGACTAAAAAGGAGAAATTTAAGAATTATTAAATCTAACCTGCAGAGCCGGTAAGAAAACGCACCTCGTAGCTGAAGCAGCAAATGAGATCTGGGTAGTTAGCGCCTAGCATTGTGGGATATAGGGTAGCCTCGAGCCAGTAGAAATAGCTCTCGAGCTTTAGTATAGGCTGAGTCGGAGTCAAGGATCGGCTCCGAACCCATCCAGCAAGAATGAAGGCGAGACTGACAACTTAACATGTATGATATTTGTGTTTCTTCCTGCTTTATTACCTTATTTATAGGTCCTGAATCACTTTAATGTGGGGACAGTACCACTATGGTCCGTATACAGGTCCTGAATCAACTTGAGTACCGATATGGTCCTTACATAGGTCCTGAATCAACTTGTAATGTTGGGACAGTACCGATATGCTCCTTACATAGGTCCTGAATCACCTTGAAATGTTGGGACAGTACCACTATGGTCCTTACATAGGTCCTGAATCACCTTGTAATGTTGGGACAGTACCACTATGGTCCTTTCAAAGGGCCAGAATCAGCTTGTAATGTTCAGACAGTACCGATATGGTCCTTACATAGGCCCTGAATCACCTTGTAATGTTGGGACAGTACCGATATGGTCCGTACATAGATCCTGAATCAAATTCTAATGTTGGGACAGTACCGATATGGTCCTTACATAGGGCCTTAATCACCTTGTAATGTTGGGACAGTACCGCTGTGGTCCTTACATAGGTCCCGAATCACATTGTAATGTTTGGACAGTACCGCTATGGTCCTTCCAAAGGGCTAGAATCACCTTGTAATGTTCGGACAGTACTGATATGGTCCTTACATAGGCCCTGAATCACCTTGTAATGTTGGAACAGTACCGATATGGTCTGTACATAGATCCTGAATCAACTTCTAATGTTGGGACAGTACCGATATGGTCCTTACATAGGGCCTTAATCACCTTGTAATGTTGGGACAGTACCGATATGGTTCTCACATAGGTCCTGAAAAACCTTATAATGTTGGGACATTACCAATATGGTCCTTACATAGGGCAGGAATCAGTTTGTAATGTTAGGCCAGTACCAATATGGTCCTTACATAGGGCCTGAATCAGCTTGCAATGTTGGGACAGTACCGATATGGTCCTTACATAGGGAATGAATCACCTTGAAATTTTGGGACAGTACCGATAAGTTCCTTACATAGGACCTGGATCACCTTGTAATGTTGGGACAGTACTGATATGGTCCTTACATAGAACCTGAATCACCTCGTAATATTATGACAGTACCACTATGGTCCTTACATAGCTGCTGAATCACCTTGTAATGTTTGGAGAGTATTGCTATGGTCCTTACATAGGGCCTGAATCATCTTGTAATGTTGCAACAGCACCGATATGGTCCTTAAATAGGTCCTGAATCACCTTGTAATGTTGGGACAGTACTGACATGGTCCTTACATAGGGCCTGAATCACCTTGTAATGTTGAGACAGTATCGATATGGCCCATTACATAGGGTCTAAATCACATTGTAATGTTGGGACAGTACCTCTATAGTCCTTACATAGGTCCTGAATCACCTTGTAACAATGGGACAGTATGGATATGGTCCTTACACAGCTCCTGAATCACCTTTAATGTTGGGAGAGTACAGATATGGTCCTTACATAGGTCTTGAATCACCTTGTAATGTTGGGACAGTAACGATATGGTCCTTGCATAGGACCTGAATCACCTCATAATGTTGGGACAGTACCGCTATGGTCCTTACATAGGTGCTGAATCACCTTGTAATGTTGGGAGAGTACCGCTATGGTCCTTACATAGGTCCTGAATCGCCTTGTAAGTTTGGGACAGTACCGCTATGGTCCTTACATAGGGCCTGAATCACCTTGTAATGTTGGAACTGTAGCGTTATGGTCCTTACATAGGGCCTGAATCAACTTGTAATGTTGGGACAATACCAATATAGTCCTTACATAGGAGCTGAATCACCTTCTAATGTTGGGACAGGTCCTTACATAGGTCCTGAATCACCTTGTAATGTTGGGACAATACCACTATGGTCCTCAAATAGGTCCTGAACCACCTTGTAATGTTGGGACAGTACCGATATAATCCTTACATAGGCCCTGAATCACTTTGAGTACTGATATGGCCCTTACATAGGTCCTGATTCACCTTATAATGTTGGGACAGTACCGCTATGGTCCTTACATAGGGCCTGAATCACCTTGCAATGTTAGGACAGTACCAATATGATCCTTACATAGGCAATGAATCACCCTGTAATGTTCGGACAGTACTGAAATGGTACGAACATAGATCTTGAATTACCTTGTAATGTTGGGTCAGTACGGATATAGTCCTCACATAGGTACTGAATCACCTTGCAATATTGGGACAGTAGTGATATGGTCATTACATAGGTCCTGAAACACCTTGTAATGTTGGGAGAGTACTGATATGGTCCTTACTTAAGTCTTGAATCACCTTGTAATGTTGGGACAGTAAAGATATGGTCCTTACATCAGGCCTAAATCACCTTGTAATGTTAGGACAGTACCGATATGGTCCTTACATAGTGAATGAATCACCTTGAAATTTTGGGACAGTACCGATAAGGTCCTTACATAGGACCTGAATCACCTTGTAATGTTGGGACAGTACTGATATGGTCCTTACATAGAACCTGAATCACCTCGTAATATTATGACAGTACCGCTATGGTCCTTACATAGCTGTTGAATCACCTTGTAATGTTGGGAGAGTATTGCTATAGTCCTTACATACGGCCTGAATCATCTTGTAATGTTGCGACAGCACCGATATGGTCCTTAAATAGGTCCTGAATCACCTTGTAATGTTGGGACAGTACTGACATGGTCCTTACATAGGGCCTGAATCACCTTGTAATGTTGAGACAGTATCGATATGGCCCATTACATAGGGTCTAAATCACATTGTAATGTTGGGACAGTACCTCTATAGTCCTTACATAGGTCCTGAATCACCTTGTAACAATGGGACAGTATGGATATGGTCCTTACACAGCTCCTGAATCACCTTGTAATGTTGGGAGAGTACAGATATGGTCCTTACATAGGTCTTGAATCACCTTGTAATGTTGGGACAGTAACGATATGGTCCTTGCATAGGACCTGAATCACCTCATAATGTTGGGATAGTACTGCTATGGTCCTTACATAGGTGCTGAATCACCTTGTAATGTTGGGAGAGTACCGCTATGGTCCTTACATAGGTCCTGAATCGCCTTGTAAGTTTGGGACAGTACCGCTATGGTCCTTACATAGGGCCTGAATCACCTTGTAATGTTGGAACAGTAGCGTTATGGTCCTTACATAGGGCCTGAATCAACTTGTAATGTTGGGACAATACCGATATAGTCCTTACATAGGGGCTGAATCACCTTCTAATGTTGGGACAGGTCATTACATAGGTCCTGAATCACCTTGTAATGTTGGGACAATACCACTATGGTCCTCACATAGGTCCTGAACCACCTTGTAATGTTGGGACAGTACCGATATAATCCTTACATAGGCCCTGAATCACCTTGAGTACTGATATGGCCCTTACATAGGTCCTGATTCACCTTGTAATGTTGGGACAGTACCGCTATGGTCCTTACATAGGGCCTGAATCACCTTGCAATGTTAGGACAGTACCAATATGATCCTTACATAGGCAATGAGTCACCCTGTAATGTTCGGACAGTACTGAAATGGTACGTACATAGATCTTAAATCACCTTGTAATGTTGGGTCAGTACGGATATAGTCCTCACATAGGTACTGAATCACCTTGCAATATTGGGACAGTAGTGATATGGTCATTACATAGGTCCTGAAACACCTTGTAATGTTGGGAGAGTACCGATATGGTCCTTACTTAAGTCTTGAATCACCTTGTAATGTTGGGACAGTAAAGATATGGTCCTTACATCGGGCCTAAATCACCTTGTAATGTTGGGACAGTACCGATATGGTCCTTATATAGGGACTGAATCACCTTATTATTTTGGGACAGTACCGATATGGTCCTTACATAGGGCGTGAATCACATAGTAATGCTGGGACAGTACCGCTCTGGTCCTTACATAGGTCCTGAATCATCTTGTAAGTTTGGGACAGTACCGCTATGGTCCTTACATAGCGCCCAAATCACCTTGTAATGTTGGAACAGTACTGCTATGGTCCTTACATAGGGTCTGAATCATCTTGTAATGTTGCAATAGTACCAATATGGTCCTTAAGTAGGCCATGAATCACCTTGTAATGTTGGGACAGTACCGATATGGTCCTTACATAGGGCCTGAATCAACTTGTAATGTTGGGACAATACCAATATAGTCCTTACGTAGGAGCTGAATCACCTTCTAATGTTGGGACAGCACTGCTAAGGTCCTTACATAGGTCCTGAATCACCTTGTAATGTTGGGACAGTACCACTATGGTCCTCACATAGGTCCTGAACCACCTTGTAATGTTGGGACAGTACCGATATAATCCTTACATAGGCCTTGAATCACCTTGAGTACTGATAAGGCCCTTACATAGGTCCTGATTCACCTTGTAATGTTGGGACAGAACCGCTATGGTCCTTACATAGGGTCTGAATCACCTTGTAATGTTAGGACAGTGCCGATAAGGTCCTTACATAGGCAAGGAATCACCTTGTAATGTTCGGACAGTACCAATATGGTCCGTACATAGATCTTGAATCACCTTGTAATGTTGGGACAGTACCGATATGGTCCTCACATAGGTACTGAATCACCTTGCAATATTGGGACAGTACTGATATGGTCATTACATAGGTCCTGAAACACCTGGTAATGTTGGGAGAGTACCGATATGGTCCTTACTTAAGTCTTGAAACACCTTGTAATGTTGGGACAGTACCGATATGGTCCATACATAGGACCTGAATCAACTCGTAATGTTGGGACAGTACAGCTTTCATCCTTACATAGGTGCTGAATCACCTTGTAATGTTGGGACAGTACCGCTATCGTCTTTACACAGGGCCTGAATCACCGTATAATGTTGGGAAGTACCGGTATCGTCCTAACATTGGGCCTGAATCATCTTGTAATGTTGTGACAGTACCGATATGGTCCTTAAATAGGTCCTGAATCACCCTGTAATGTTGGGACAGTACCGATATGGTCCTTACATATGGCCTTAATCACCTTGTAATCTTAGGACAGTACCGATATGGTCCTTACATAGGGCCTAAATCACCTTGTAATATTGGGACAGTACCGATATGGTCCTTGCATAGGACCTGAATCACCTTATAATGTTGGAATAGTACCACTATGGTCCTCACATAGGTCCTGAATCACCTTTTAATATTGGGATAGTTCCCATATGGTCCTTACATAGGGCCTTAATCACCTTGTAATGTTGGGACAGTAAAGATATGGTCCTTACATAGGTCCTGAATCACCTTGAGTATCGATATGGTCCTTACATAGGTCCTGTCTCACCTTGTAATGTTAGGACAGTACCGCTATGGTCCTTACATAGGGCCTGAATCACCTTGTAATGTTGGGGCAGTACCGATATGGTCCTTACATAGCGCCTGAATCACCTTATAATGTTGGGACAGTACGGATATGCTCCTTACATAGGTCCTGAATCACACTGTAATGTTGGGACAGTACCGATACTGTCTTTAAATAGGGCCTGAATCACCTTGTAATGTTGGGACAGTACAGATATGGTCCTTACATAGGGCCTGAATCACCTTGTAATGTTGGGACAGTACCGATATGGTCCTTATATAGGGACTGAATCACCTTGTTATTTTAGGACAGTACCGATATGGTCCTTACATAGGGCGTGAATCACATAGTAATGTTGGGACAGTACCGATATGGTCATTACATAGGTGCTGAATCACCTTCTAATGTTGGGACAGTACAGATATCTTCCTTACATAGGTCCTGAATCACCATGTAATGTTGGGAGAGTACCGCTATCATCCTTACATAGATCCTGACTCACCTTGTAATGTTGGGACCTTACCGCTATGGTCCTTACATAAGGTCTGAATCACCTTGTAATGTTAGGACAGTACCAGTATGGTCCTTACATTTGGTGTGAATCATCTTGTAATGTTGTGACAGTAACGATATGGTCCTTAAATAGGTCCTGAATCACCTTGTAATGTGTGGACAGTAACGCTATGGTCCTTGCATAGGGCCTGAAGCATCTTGTAATGTTGCAACAGTACCAATATGGTCTTTAAATACATTCTGAATCACCTTGTAATGTTGGGACAGTACCGATATGGTCCTTTACATACCGCCTGAATCACCTTGTAATGCTGGGACAGTACCTCTATGGTCCTTACATAGGTCCTGAATCACCTTGTAATGTTGGGAGAGTACCGATATGGTCCTTACATAGGTCTTGAATCACCTTGTAATTTTGGCACTGTACAGATATTGTCCTTACATAGGTCCTGAATTACCATGTAATGTTGGGTCAGTACAGATATGGTCCTTACATAGGACCTGAATCACCTTGTAATGTTGGGAGAGTACCACTATGGTCCTTACATAGGTCCTGAACCACCTTGTAATGTTGGGACAGTAGCGATATGGTCCTTACATAGGGCCTGAATCACCTTGTAATGTAACAGTACCGATATTGTCCTTAAATAGGTCCTGAATCACCTTGTAATGTTGGAACAGTACCGATATGGTCCTTACATAGGGCCTGAATCACCTTGTAATGTTGAGACAGTACCGATATGGTCCTTTACATAGGGCCTGAATCACCTTATAATGTTGGGACAGTACCGATATGGTCCTTACATAGGGCATGAATCACCTTGTAATGTTGGGACAGTAATGCTAATGTCCCTACAAAGGTCCTGAATCACCTTGTAATTTTGGGACAGTTCCGATATTGTCCTTACATATGGATTGAATCACCTTGTAATTTTGGGACAGTACCAATATGGTCCTTACATAGGTCCTGAATCACCTTGTAATGTTGAGACAGTACCGATATGGTCCTTACCTATGACCTGAATAACCTCATAATATTGGGCCAGTATCACTATGGTCCTTACTCAGGTGCTGAATCACCTTGTACTGTTGGGAGAGTACCGCTATGGTCCTTACTCAGGTCCTGAATCACCTTGTAATGTCAGGACAGGACTGCTATGGTCCTTACATAGGACCTGAATCACCTTGTAATGTTGAAACAGTTCTGCTATCATCCTTACATAGGGCCTGAATCATCTTGTAATGTTGCGACAGTACCAATATGGTCCTTAAATAGGTCCTGAATCACCTTGTAATGTTGGGACAGTACTGGTATGGTCCTTACATAGGGCATGAATCACCTTGTATTGTTGAGACAGTACTAGTATAGTACTTTACATAGCACCTGAATCACCACGTAATGTTGAGACAGTACCTCTGTGGTCCTTGCATAGGTCTTGAATCACCTTGTAATATTGGGACAGTACTGATCTGGCCCTTACATAGGTCCTGAATCACCTTGCAATGTTGGGAGAGTACCGATATGGTCCATACATAGGTCTTCAATCACCTTGTAATGTTGGGACAGTACTGGTATGGTCATTACATAGGACCTGAATCACCTCGTAATGTTGGGACAGTACCGCTATGGTCCTTACATAGGTCCTGAATCACCTTGTAATGTTGGGAGAGTACCGGATTTGTCCTTAGATAGGTCTTGAATCACCTTTTATTGCTGGGACAGTACCGCTATGGTCCTTACGTAGGTCCTGAATCACATTGTAATGTTGAGATAGTACCGCTGTGGTCCTTTCATAGGTCCTGAATTACCTTGTTATGTTGGGACAATACAGATATGGTACTTAATAGGTCCTGAACCGCCTTGTAATGTTGGGACAGTATCCATATGGTCCTTACCTAGGGCCTGAATTACCCTTGCAATGTTGGGACAGTACCGATATGGTCCTTACATAGGGCCTGAATCACTTTGTAATGTTGGGACCGTACCGATACGGTCCTTACATAGGTCCTGAATCACCTTGTAATACTGGGACAGCACCAATATGGTACTTACATAGGTCTTGAATCACTTTGTAATTCTGGGACAGTATCAATACGGTCCTTACATAGGGCCTGAATCACCTTGTAATGTTGGGACAGTACTGCTATGGTCCTTACATAATGCCTGAATTCCTTGTAATTTTGGAATAGTACCGATATGGTCCCTACATAGAGCCTGAATCACCTTCTGGTGTTGAGACATTACTGATATTGCCCTTACATAAGGACTGAATCACCTTGTAATGTTGGGACAGTACCGATATGGTCCTTACATAGGGCCTGAATCACCTTGTAATGTTGGGACAGTACCGATATGGTCCTTACATAGGTCCTGAATCACCTTGTAATGTTGGGACAGTACCGATATGGTCCTTACATAGGGCCTGAATCACCTTGTAATGTTGGGACAGTACCGATATGGTCCTTATATAGGGACTGAATCACCTTGTTATTTTGGGACAGTACCGATATGGTCCTTACATAGGGCGTGAATCACATAGTAATGTTGGGACAGTACTGATATGGTCCTCACATAGGTGCTGAATCACCTTCTAATGTTGGGACAGTACCGATATCTTCCTTACATAGGTCCTGAACCACCTTGTAATGTTGGAAGAGTACCGCTATCATCCTTACATAGTTCCTGACTCGCCTTGTAATGTTGGGACCTTACCGCTATGGTCCTTACATAAGGTCTGAATCACCTTTTAATGTTAGGACAGTACCAGTATGGTCCTTACATTTGGTGTGAATCATCTTGTAATGTTGCGACAGTACCGATATGGTCCTTAAATAGGTCCTGAATCACCTTGTAATGTGGGGACAGTAATGCTATGGTCCTTGCTTAGGGCCTGAAGCATCTTGTAATGTTGCGACAGTACCGATATGGTCCTTAAATACATTCTGAATCACCTTGTAATGTTGGGACAGTACCGATATGGTCCTTTACATACCACCTGAATCACCTTGTAATGCTGGGACAGTACCACTATGGTCCTTACATAGGTCCTGAATCACCTTGTAATGTTGGGAGAGTACCGATATGGTCCTTACATAGGTCTTGAATCACCTTGTAATTTTGGCACTGTACAGATATTGTCCTTACATAGGTCCTGAATTACCATGTAATGTTGGGTCAGTACAGATATGGTCCTTACATAGGACCTGAATCACCTTGTAATGTTGGGACAGTACTGCTATGGTCCTTACATAGGTGCTGAATCACCTTGTAATGTTGGGAGAGTACCGCTATGGTCCTTACATAGGTCCTGAACCACCTTGTAATGTTAGGACAGTAGCGATATGGTCCTTACATAGGGCCTGAATCACCTTGTAATGTAACAGTACCGATATTGTCCTTAAATAGGTCCTGAATCACCTTGTAATGTTGGAACAGTACCGATATGGTCCTTACATAGGGCCTGAATCACCTTGTAATGTTGGGACAGTACCGATATGGTCCTTACATAGGGCCTGAATCACCTTGTAATGTTGGGACAGTACCGATATGGTCCTTACATAGGGCATGAATCACCTTGTAATGTTGGGACAGTAATGCTAATGTCCTACAATGGTCCTGAATCACCTTGTAATTTTGGGACAGTTCCGATATTGTCCTTACATATGGACTGAATCACCTTGTAATTTTGGGACAGTACCAATATGGTCCTTACATAGGTCCTGAATCACCTTGTAATGTTGAGACAGTACCGATATGGTCCTTACCTATGACCTGAATAACCTCGTAATATTGGGCCAGTATCACTATGGTCCTTACTCAGGTGCTGAATCACCTTGTACTGTTGGGAGAGTACCGCTATGGTCCTTACTCGGGTCCTGCATCACCTTGTAATGTTGGGACAGTACTGCTATGGTCCTTACATAGAGCCTGAATCACCTTGTAATGTTGAAACAGTTCCGCTATCATCCTTACATAGGGCCTGAATCATCTTGTAATGTTGCGACAGTACCAATATGGTCCTTAAATAGGTCCTGAATCACCTTGTAATGTTGGGACAGTACTGATATGGTCCTTACATAGGGCATGAATCACCTTGTATTGTTGAGACAGTACTAGTATAGTACTTTACATAGCACCTGAATCACCATGTAATGTTGAGACAGTACCTCTGTGGTCCTTGCATAGGTCTTGAATCACCTTGTAATATTGGGACAGTACTGATCTGGTCCATACATAGGTCCTGAATCACCTTGCAATGTTGGGAGAGTACCGATATGGTCCATACATAGGTCTTCAATCACCTTGTAATGTTGGGACAGTACCGGTATGGTCATTACATAGGACCTGAATCACCTCGTAATGTTGGGACAGTACCGCTATGGTCCTTACATAGGTCCTGAATCACCTTGTAATGTTGGGAGAGTACCGGTTTTGTCCTTACATAGGTCTTGAATCACCATTTATTGCTGGGACAGTACCGCTATGGTCCTTATGTAGGTCCTGAATCACATTGTAATGTTGAGCTAGTTCCACTGTGGTCCTTTCATAGGTCCTGAATTACCTTCTTATGTTGGGACAATACAGATATGGTACTTAATAGGTCCTGAACCACCTTGCAATGTTGGGACAGTACCGATATGGTCCTTACATAGGGCCTGAATCACTTTGTAATGTTGGGACCGTACCGATATGGTCCTTACATAGGTCCTGAATCACCTTGTAATACTGGGACAGCACCAATATGGTCCTTACATAGGTCTTGAATCACTTTGTAATTTTGGGACAGTGCCGATACGGTCCTTGAATAGGGCCTGAATCACCTTGTAATGTTGGGACAGTACTGCTATGGTCCTTACATAGTGCCTGAATTCCTTGTAATTTTGGGATATTACCGATATGGTCCCTACATAGAGCCTGAATCACCTTCTGATGTTGAGACATTACTGATATGGTCCTTACATAAGGACTGAATCACCTTGTAATTTTGAGATAGAACCGATATCGTTCTTACATAGGGCCTGAATCACCTTGTAATATTGGGAAAGTACTGATATGGTCCTTACATATGGCCTGAATCACCTTGTAATGTTAGGAATGTACCGCTACGGTCCTTACATAGTGCCTGAATTACCTTCTAATTTTGGGACAGTACCGATATCGTCCTTCCACAGGGCCTGAATCACCTTTTAATGTTGGGACAGTGCTTGTATGGTCCTTACATAGGTCCTGAATCACCTTGTAATGTTGAGACAGTACCAATATGGTCCTTACATAGGTCCTGAATCACGTTGTAATATTGGGACAGTACCGATATTGTCCTTACATAGTGCATAAATCACCTTGTAATGTTGGGACAGTACTGATATGGTCCTGACATAGGTATTGAATCACCTTGTAATCTTGGCACAGTACCGATATAGTCCTGACATAGGTCCTGATTCACCTTGCAATGTTGGGAGAGTACAGATATAGTCCTTACATAGGACCTGAATCACCTTGTAATGTTGGGACAGTACCGATATAGTCCGTACATAGATCCTGAATCAACTTTTAATGTTGGGACAGTACCAATATGGTCCTTACATATGGCCTGAATCACCTTGTTATGTTGGGACAGCACCGATATGGTCCTTATATAGGGCATAAATCACTGTGTAATGTTGTGACAGTAACCATATGGTCCTTACATAGGGCCTGCATCACCTTGTAATGCTGGGACAGTACAGTATGGTCCTTATATAGGTCAGAAATCACATTGTAATGTAGAGACAGTACCAATTTAGTCCTTACATAGGTCCTGAATCACCTTGTAATTTTGGGACAGTACTGATGTGGTCCTTACCTAGGGCCTGAAACACCTTGTAATATTGGGACATACCGATATTGTCCTTGCATAAGGCCTGAATCAACTTGTAATGTTGGGACAATACTGATATGGTCCTTACATAGGGCCTGAATCACGTTGTAATGTTGGGATAGTACCGATATGGTCCTTACATAGGTCCTGAATCCCCTTGTATTGTTGGGACAGTACCGATTTGGTCCTTATATAGGGACTGAATCACATTTTAATGTTGGGACAGTACCGATATGCTCCTTACATAGGGCCTGAATCACCTTGTAAAGTTAAGACAGTACCACTATGGTCCTTACTGAGGTCCTGAATCACCTTGTAATGTTGGGACAGTAAGCTATTGTCCTTACATAGGGCCTGAATCATCATGGAATATAGGGACAGTACCGATATGGTCCTATACATAAGTCCTGAATCACCTTCTGATGTTGGGACAGTACCGATATGGTCCTTACCTAGGTCCTGAATCACCTTCTGATGTTGGGACAGTACCGATATGATCTTTAAATAGGTCCTGACTCCCCGTGTAATGTTCGGACAGCACTAATATGGTCCTTACATAGGGCCTGAATCACCTTGTAATGTTGGGACAGTACCGATATGGTCCTTGCACAGGTCCTGAATAGCTTTGTAATGTTGAGACAGTACCAATATGGTACTTACATATGGACTGAATCACCTTGTAATGTTGGGACAGTACCACTATGGTCCTTACATAGCTCCTCAATTACCTTGTAATGTTGGGACAGTACCGTTATGGTCCTTACAAAGTTCCTGAATCATATAGTAATGTTGGGACAGCACCACTATGGTCCTTACATAGGTCCTGAATCACTTTGTAATGTTAGGAAAGTACCGAAATGGTCCTTACATAGGGCCTGAATCACCTTGTAATGTTGGGACAGTACCGATATGCTTCTTATATAGGTTATGAATCACCTTGTAAAACTGGGACAGTATCGATATGGTCCTTAAATAGGTCCTGAATCACCTTGTAATGTTGTGACAGTCCCGATATGGTCCATACATAGGGCCTGAATCACCTTGAAATGTTGGGATAGTTCCTCTATGGACCTTACATAGTGCCTGAATCACCTTGTAATGTAGGGGCAGTACCACTATGGTCCATACATTGGTCCTGAATCACATTGAGTACAGATGTGGTCCTTACATAGGTCCTGACTCCCCTTGTAATGTTCGAACAGTACCAATATAGTCCTTACATAGGGCCTGAATCAACCTGTAATGTTTTGACAGTACCAATATAGTCCTTGCATAGGTCCTGAATCACCTTGTAATGTTGGGACGGTCCTTACATAGGTCCTGAATCATATTGTAATGTTCATACAGCACCACTATGGTTCTTACATAGTTCCTGAATCACCTTGTAATGTTGGGACAGTACCGATATGGTCCATACATAGGGCCTGAATCACCTTGCAATGTTGGGACAGTACCAATATGGTACTTACATAGGTCCGCAACCACCTTGTGATGTTGCGACAGTACCCATATGGTCCTTACATAGGAGTTGAATCACCCTTGTAATGTAGGGACATTACCGATATGGTACTTACATAGGGACTGAATCACCTTGTAATTTTGGGACAGTACTGATATGGTCCTTACATAGGGCCTGAATCACCTTGTAATGTTGGGACAGTACTGATATGGTCCTTGCATAGGTCCTTAATCACCTTTTAATATTGGGACTGTACCGATATGGTCCTTACATAAGGCCTGAATCACCTTGTAATGTGTGGACAGTACCTATATGGACCTTACATAGGTCTTGAATTACATTGTAATGTTGGCACTGTACCGATATGGTCCTTACATAGGTACTGAATCACCTGTTACTGTTGGCACAGTACAAATATGGTCCTTACATAGGAACTGAATAATCATGCAATGTTGTGACAGTACCATTATGGTCCTTACTTAGTGCTGAAATACCTTGTAATGTTTGGAGAGTGGAGCTATGGTCCTTACATAGGTCCTGAATCACCTTGTAATGTTGGGACCGTACTGCTATGTTCCTTACATAGGTCCTAAATCACCATCTAATGTTGGGATAGAACTGACATGGCCCTTCCGTAGGTCCTGAATCACCTTGTAATGTTGGGACAGTAGCGATATTGTCCTTATATAGGTTTTGAATCACCTTCTAATCTGGGGACATTATAGGTACGTACATAGTGCCTGAATCATCATGTAATGCCGGGACAGTACCACTAGGGTCCTTACATCAGTCCAGAATCACTTGGTAATGTTGGGACAGTACCAATATGGTCCTTACATAGGTCCTAAATCACCTTGTAATGTAGGGACAGTGCCGATATGGTGTTTTCATAGGGCCTGAATCACCTTGTAATGTTGGGACAGTACCGCTATGGTGCTTACATAGGTCCTGAATCACCTTGTAAAGCGGGGACAGTATGGCTATGGTCCTTAAATAGGGCCTGAATCACCATCTAATTTTGGGACAGTACCGATATGGTCCTTACATCTCTTCTGAATCACCTTCTAATGTTGGGACAGTACCGATATGCTCACATAGGGCCTGAATCACCTTGTAATGGTGGGACAGTACCGCTATGGTCCTTACTTAGGTGCTGAATCACGTTATAATGTTGGGAGAGTAGCGATATGGCACGTACGTAGGACCTGAATCACCTTGTAATGTTGGGACAGTAAAGATATGGTCCTTACATAGGTCCTGAATCACCTTGTAATGTTGAGACTGTACCGATATGTTCCTTACATAGGTCCTGAATAAACTTGTAATGTTAGAGCAGCACCAATATGGCCCTTTCATTGGTCCTAAATCACCATCTAATGCTGGGACAGAACTGACATGGCCCTTACAAAGGTCCCGAATCACCTTGTAATGTTGGGACAGTAGTGATATTGTCCTTTTATAGGTTCTGAATCACCTTCTAATCTGGGGACAGTATAGGTACTTACATAGTGCCTAAATTATCATGCAATGCTGGGACAGTACCGATAGGGTCCTTATATCAGTCCAGAATGACTTTGTAATGTTGGGACCGTACCGATATGGTCCTTACATAGGTCCTGAATCACCTTGTAATGTTGGGACAGTGCCGATATGGTCTTTTCATAGGGCCTGAATCTCCTTGTAATGTTGGGACAATACCGCTATGGTGCTTACATAGGGCCTGAATCACCTCGTAAAGCTGGGACAGTATGGCTATGGTCCTTAAATAAGGCCTAAATCACCATCTAATTTAGGGACAGTACCGATATGCTCACATAGGGACTGAATCACCTTGTAATGTTGGGACAGTACCGATATGGTCTTACATAAGGCCTGAATCACCTTGTCATGTTGGGACAGTACCGATATGGCCATTACCTGAATCACCTTGAAATGTTGGGACAGTAACGACATGGTCCTCACATAGGTCCTCAATCACTTGGTAATGTTGGGACAGTACCGCCAGGGTCTTTTCATAGGTCCTGAATCACTTTGCAATGTTGGGACAGTACCGAAATGGTCCTTACATAGGGCCTGAATCACCTTGTAATGTTGGGACAGTACCGATATGCTTCTTATATAGGTTATGAATCACCTTGTAAAACTGGGACAGTATCGATATGCTCCTTAAATAGGTCCTGAATCACTTTGTAATGTTGGGACAGTCCCGATATGGTCCTTACATAGGGCCTGAATCACCTTGAAATGTTGGGACAGTTCCTCTATGGACCTTACATAGTGCCTGAATCACCTTGTAATGTAGGGGCAGTACCACTATGGTCCATACATTGGTCCTGAATCACCTTGAGTACAGATGTGGTCCTTACATAGGTCCTGACTCCCCTTGTAATGTTCGAACAGTACCAATATAGTCCTTACATAGGGCCTGAATCACCCTGTAATGTTTTGACAGTACCAATATAGTCCTTGCATAGGTCCTGATTTACCTTGTAATGTTGGGACGGTCCGTACATTGGTCCTGAATCATATTGTAATGTTGGGACAGTATCACTATGGTTCTTACATAGGTCCTGAATCACCTTGTAATGTTGGGACAGTACCGATATGGTCCTTACATAGGGCCTGAATCACCTTGTAATGTTGGGACAGTACCAATATGGTCCTTACATAGGTCCTGAATCACCTTGTAATGTTGGGACAGTACCGATATGGTCCTTACATAGGTCTTGAATCACCCTTGTAATGTAGGGACATTACCGATATGGTACTTACATAGGGACTGAATCACCTTGTAATTTTGGGACAGTACTGATATGGTCCTTACATAGGGCCTGAATCACCTTGTAATGTTGGGACAGTACTGATATGGTCCTTGCATAGGTCCTTAATCACCTTTTAATATTGGGACTGTACCGATATGGTCCTTACATAAGGCCTGAATCACCTTGTAATGTGTGGACAGTACCTATATGGACCTTACATAGGTCTTGAATTACATTGTAATGTTGGCACTGTACCGATATGGTCCTTACATAGGTACTGAATCACCTGTTACTGTTGGCACAGTACAAATATGGTCCTTACATAGGAACTGAATAATCATGCAATGTTGTGACAGTACCGTTATGGTCCTTACTTAGGTGCTGAAATACCTTGTAATGTTTGGAGAGTGGAGCTATGGTCCTTACATAGGTCCTGAATCACCTTGTAATGTTGGGACCGTACTGCTATGTTCCTTACATAGGTCCTAAATCACCATCTAATGTTGGGATAGAACTGACATGGCCCTTCCGTAGGTCCTGAATCACCTTGTAATGTTGGGACAGTAGCGATATTGTCCTTATATAGGTTTTGAATCACCTTCTAATCTGGGGACATTATAGGTACATAGTGCCTGAATCATCATGTAATGCCGGGACAGTACCACTAGGGTCCTTACATCAGTCCAGAATCACTTGGTAATGTTGGGACAGTACCAATATGGTCCTTACATAGGTCCTAAATCACCTTGTAATGTAGGGACAATGCCGATATGGTGTTTCCATAGGGCCTGAATCACCTTGTAATGTTGGGACAGTACCGCTATGGTGCTTACATAGGTCCTGAATCACCTTGTAAAGCGGGGACAGTATGGCTATGGTCCTTAAATAGGGCCTGAATCACCATCTAATTTTGGGACAGTACCGATATGGTCCTTACATCTCTTCTGAATCACCTTCTAATGTTGGGACAGTACCGATATGCTCACATAGGGCCTGAATCACCTTGTAATGGTGGGACAGTACCGCTATGGTCTTACTTAGGTGCTGAATCACGTTATAATGTTGGGAGAGTAGCGATATGGCACGTACATAGGACCTGAATCACCTTGTAATGTTGGGACAGTAAAGATATGGTCCTTACATAGGTCCTGAATCACCTTGTAATGTTGAGACTGTACCGATATGTTCCTTACATAGGTCCTGAATAAACTTGTAATGTTAGAGCAGCACCAATATGGCCCTTTCATAGGTCCTAAATCACCATCTAATGTTGGGACAGAACTGACATGGCCCTTACAAAGGTCCTGAATCACCTTGTAATGTTGGGACAGTA
Organism: Protopterus annectens; assembly: GCF_019279795.1. Taxonomy (NCBI): domain Eukaryota; kingdom Metazoa; phylum Chordata; order Ceratodontiformes; family Protopteridae; genus Protopterus; species Protopterus annectens. The sequence goes on from NC_056747.1 coordinate 29,114,823, forward strand.
GTGATATTGTCCTTTTATAGGTTCTGAATCACCTTCTAATCTGGGGACAGTATAGGTACTTACATAGTGCCTAAATTATCATGCAATGCTGGGACAGTACCGATAGGGTCCTTATATCAGTCCAGAATGACTTTGTAATGTTGGGACCGTACCGATATGGTCCTTACATAGGTCCTGAATCACCTTGTAATGTTGGGACAGTGCCGATATGGTCTTTTCATAGGGCCTGAATCTCCTTGTAATGTTGGGACAATACCGCTATGGTGCTTACATAGGGCCTGAATCACCTTGTAAAGCTGGGACAGTATAGCTATGGTCTTTACAAAGGGCCTGAATCACCTTGCAATGTTGGGACAGTACTGATATGGTACTTACATAGGTGCTGAACCGCCCTGTAATGTTGGAACAATACCCATGTGGTCCTTACATAGAGCCTGAATCACCCTTGCAATGTTGGGACTGTACTGATATGGTCCATACATTGGACCTGTATCACCTTGTAATTTTTGGACAGTACCAATATGGTCCTTACATAGGTCCTGAGACACCTTGTAATATTGGGACAGTACCGATATGGTCCTAACATAGGTGCTGAATCACTTTGTAATGTTGGGGCAGTACCAATATGGTCCTTACATAGGGCTTGAATCACCTTGTAAAGCTGGGTCAGTACCGCTATGGTCCATACATTGTTCCTGAATTACCTTGTAATTTTGGGACAGTACAGATACGGTCCTTACATAGAGCCTGAATCACCTTGTAATGTTGGGACATTACCAATATGTTCCTTACATAGGGACTGAATAACCTTGTAATGTTGGGACAGTACTGATATGGTCCTTACATAGGGCCTGAACCACCTTGAATTTTGGGACAGTACTGCTATGGTCTTTACATAGGTCCTCAATCATCTTGTAATGTTGGGACAGTACCGCTATGGTCCTTACATAGGCCCTGAATCACACTGTAATGTTGGGACAGTACCGCTATGGTCCTTATATAGGTCCTGAATCACCTTGTTATCATAGGATCATAGTTTCGTACTAGGCTAACTACCCTTGTGGGGCATTTCAAGCCTAGCCAAATACCCCATGTGAGAATCAAACACTGCACCTTGTGTCTGTAAGGTAAACACCTTAACCATTTTGCCATCTATGCTGGGACAGTACCGATATGGTCCTTACATTGGGCCTGACTCACCTTGTAATGTTAGGACAGTACTGATATGGTCCTTACATAGAGCCTGAATCACCTTGTAATGTAGGGACATTACTGATATGGCCCTTACATAGGGACTGAATCACCTTCTTATTTTGGGACAGTTACCGATATGGCCCTTACATAGGGCCTGAATCACCTTGTAATGTTGGGACAGTACCTGTATGGTCGTAACATAGGTCCTGAATCATCTTGTAATATTGGGACAGTACCGATATGGTCCTTACATAGGGTCTGAATCATCTGGTAATGTTGGAACAGTACCGATATGGTCCTGACATAGGTCTTGAATAACCTTGTAATGTTGAGATAGTACTGATATGATCCTTACATAGGTCCTGAATCCCCTTGTATTGTTGGGACAGTACCGATTTGGTCCTTATAGAGGGACTGAATCACCTTGTAATGTTGGGACAGTACCGATATGGTCCTTACATATGACCTGAATCACCATGTAATGTTGGGACAGTACAGATATGGTCCTTACATAGGACCTGAATCATCTTGTAATGTTGGGACAGTACCGCTATGGACCATACATAGGTGTTGAATCACCTGGTAATGTTGGCAGAGTACTGCTATGGTCCTTACACAGGATCACCTTGTAATGTTGGGACAGTACCTCTATGGCCCTTACATAGGTCCTGAATTACCTTCCAATGTTGGGACAGTACTGATATGGTCCTTACATATGGCCTGAAACACCTTGAAATATTGGGGCATACCAATATTGTCTTTGCTTATGGCCTGAATCAACTTGTAATGTTGGGACAATACCGATATGGTCCTTACATAGGTCTTGAATAACCTTGTAATGTTGGGATAGTACTGATATGGTCCTTACATAGGTCCTGAATCCCCTTGTATTGTTGGGACAGTACCGATTTGGTCCTTATATAGGGACTGAATCACCTTGTAATGTTGGGACAGTACCGATATGGTCCTTACATAGGACCTGAATCACCATGTAATGCTGGGACAGTACCGATATGGTCATTACATAGGGCCTGAATCACCTTTTAATGTTGGCACAGGACCGATATGGTCCTTACATAGGGCCTGCATCACCTTGTAATGTTGGGACAGTACCAATATGGTCCTTGCATATGGCCTGAGTCACCTTGTAATGTTGGAACAGTACCGATGTGATCCTTACCTAGGACCTGAAACACCTTGCAATTTTGGGACATACCAATATTGTCCTTGCGTAGGGCCTGAATCAACTTGTAATGTTGGGACAGTACCAATATGGTCCTTACATAGGGCCTGAATCACCTTGTAATGTTGGGACAGTACCAATATGTCCTTACATAGGGCCTGAATCACCTTGTTATGTTGGGACAGTACCAATATGTCCTTACATAGGGCCTGAATCACCTTTTAATGTTGGGATTGTACCGATATGCTCTATACATAGGGCTGAATTACCTTGTAATGTTCGGACAGTACCAATATGCTCCTTATATAGGGCCTGAATCACCTTGTAATGTTAAGACAGTACCGCTATGGTCCTTACATAGGTCCTGAATCACCTTGTAATGTTGGGACAGTAAGCTATGGTCCTTACATAGGGCCTGAATCACCACTGAATGTAGGGACAGTACCGATATGGTCCTATAATTAGGTCCTGAATCACCTTCTAATGTTGGGACAGTACCAATATGGTCCTTACCTATGTCCTGAATCACCTTGTAATGTTGGGATAGTACCTCTAGGGTCCTTACATAGGTCCTGAACCACCTTGTAATGTAGGGGCAGTACCACTATGGTCTATAAATTGGTCCAGAATCACCTTGAGTACCTATATGAGCCTTACATAGGTCCTGACTCCAGTTGTAATGTTCGGACAGTACTAATATGGTCCTTACATAGGGCCTGAATCACCTTGTAATGTTGGGACACTACCAATATGGTCCTTACATATGGCCTGAATCACCTTGTAATGTTGGGACACTTTTTACTTCCAACCACAACAGATGAGTGCTTTCGTCTAATAGATAGACTTCATCAGATGAAAGCACTGATATCATGACACACTTATATATAAAATCACAAACAATTAAGTATCCATTAATTGTAATTTAAAGGCATACAGGTTCAAAAACCTAATATCCAATTTTAAAAAGACTTCCCAACTTTCAAGACTTTAATAAACACATATATATTCTATATGCAAACATTAATAATATAATTGTTCAACTGATAAAATACAAATAATAAAAATGTGCAACAATTTTAAAAAAAATATATAAAAAATTATAGTCTTTTGGTTTATTATGTTTACTATACAAAGAGCTGATATGGCAGCTCAGGCTGAATTCAAACTCCCCACCAGATTTAAATGACTACATCAGTATAAAATCTGTGCTACATAAAAAAGCTGAAAGTATATAATAAACTAAAAGACTATAAATTTTTATATATATTTTTTTAAATTGTTGCACATTTTTATTATTTGTATTTTATCAGTTGAACAATTATATTATTAATGTTTGCATATAGAATATATATGTGTTTATTAAAGTCTTGAAAGTTGGGAAGTCTTTTTAAAATTGAATATTAGGTTTTTGAACCTGTATGCCTTTAAATTACAATTAATGGATTCTTAATTGTTTGTGATTTTATATATAAGTGTATCATGATATCAGTGCTTTCATCTGATGAAGTCTATCTATTAGACGAAAGCGCTCATCTGTTGTGGTTGGAAGTAAAAAGAATAGATTTTATTACCAGTGTGGTGGTTTGGACTTTATTTCTTTACTACTTGGTTTGGTATCAGTTCCATTTTCTGTTGGTAATGTTGGGACACTACCAATATGGTCCTTACATATGGCCTGAATCACATTGTAATGTTGGGACAGTACTGCTGTGGTCATTACAAAGGTCCTGAATCATATTGTAATCTTGGGATAGTACCACTATGGTCCTTACATAGGTCCTGAATCACCTTGTAATGTTGGGAAAGTACTGATATAGTCCTTACATAAGGCCTGAATCACCTTGTAATGTTCTGACAGTATCAATATGGCAGTTACATAGGGCCTGAATCACCCTTGTAATGTTAGGACAGTACTGATATGGTCCTTACATAGGTCCTGAATCACCTTGTAATGTAACAGTACCGATATGGTCCTTAAATAGGTCCTGAATCACCTTGTAATGTTGGGACAGTATTAATATGGTCCTTACATAGGGCCTGAATTAACTTGAAATGTTGGGACAGTACCTCTATGGTCCTTACATAGTGCCTGAATCATCTTGTAATGTAAGGACAGTACCACTATGGTTTATACATTGGTCCTGAATCACCTTAAGTACAGATATGTTCCTTTCATAAGTCCTGACTCCCCTTGTAATGTTTGAACAGTACCAATATAGTCCTTAAATAGGGCCTGAATCACCCTGTAATGTTGGGACAGTACCGATATGGTCCTTGCATAGGTCCAGAATCCCCTTGTAATGTTGGGACAGTACCGATATGGTCCTTACATACAGCCTGAATCACCTTGTAATGTTGGGACAGTACCTCTATGGTCCTTACATAGGTCATGAATTACCTTCTAATGTTGTGACAGTACCGATATGGTCCTTACATATGGCCTGAAACACCTTGTAATATTGGGACATACCGATACTATCTTTGCACAGGGCCTGAATCAACTTGTGTTGCGACAGTACCGATATGGTCCTTACATAGGACCTGAATCACCATGTAATATTGGGACAGTACCAATATGGTCCTTACATAGGGCCTGAATCACCTTTTAATGTTGGCACAGGGCCGATATGGTCCTTACATAGGGCCTGCATCACCTTGTAATGTTGGGACAGTACCGATATGGTCCTTACATATGGCCTGAATTACCTTGTAATGTTGGGACAGTACCGATATGGTCCTTACATAGGTCCTGAATCACCTTGTAATGTTGGGACAGTACCGAAGTGGTCCTTACCTATTGCCTGAAACACCTTGTAATATTGGGACATACCGATATTGTCCTTGTGTAGGGCCTGAATCAACTTGTAATGTTGGGATAGTACCTTTAGGGTCCTTACATAGGTCCTGAACCACCTTGTAATGTAGGGGCAGTACCACTATGGTCTATAAATTGGTCTAGAATCACCTTGAGTACCTATATGAGCCTTACATAGGTCCTGACTCCAGTTGTAATGTTCGGACAGTACAAATATGGTCCTTACATAGGGCCTGAATCACCTTGTAATGTTGGGACACTACCAATATGGTCCTTACATATGGCCTGAATCACCTTGTAATGTTGGGACACTACCAATATGGTCCTTACATAGGGCCTGATTCACCACTGAATGTAGGGACAGACTCAATATGGTCCTATACATAGGTCCTGAATCACCGTCTAATGTTGAGGCAGTACCAATATGGTCCTTACCTAGGTCCTGAATCACCTTGTAATGCTGGGACAGTACCGCTATGGTTCTTATATAGGTCCTGAATCACCTTGTAATGTAGGGGCAGTACCACTGTGGTCCTTACATAGCTCCTCAATCACCTTGTAATGTTGGGACAGTACTGCTATTGTCCTTACAAAGGTCCTGAATCATTTTGTAATGTTGGAATAGTGCCACTATGGTCCTTACATAGGTCCTGCATCACCTTGTAATGTTGGGAAAGTACTGATATAGTCCATTCATAGGGCCTGAATCACCTTGTAATGTTCTGACAGTACCGATATCGTACTTACATAGGTCCTGCACTGCCTTGTGATGTTGGGACAGTACCTATATGGTCCTTACATAGGGCCTGAATCACCCTTGTAATGTTGGGGCAGTACTGATATGGTCCTTACATAGGGCCTGAATCACCTTGTAATGTTGGGACAGTACCGATATGGTCCTTACATAGGTTCTGAATCACCTTGTAAAATTGGGACAGTACCAATATGGTCCTTAAATAGGTCTTGAATCACCTTGTAATGTGGGACAGTACCACTATGGTCCATACATTGTTCCTGAATCACCTTAAGTACAGATATGGTCCATTCATAGGTACCAACTCCCCTTGTAATGTTTGAACAGTACCAATATAGTCCTTACATAGGGCCTGAATCACCCTGTAATGTTTGGACTGTTTGGACTGTACCAATATGGTCCTTGCGTAGGTCCAGAATCACCTTGTAATGTTGGGACAGTACCGATATGGTCCTTACATACAGCCTGAATCACCTTGTAATGTTGGGACAGTACCACTATGGTCCTTCCATAGGTCCTCAATCACCTTGCAATGGTAGGACAGTACCGCTATGGTCCTTACATAGGTCCTGAATCATATTGCAATGTTGGGACAGTACCACTATGGTCCTTACATAGGTCCTGAATCACCTTGTAATGTTGGGACAGTACCACTATGGACCTTACAAAGGTCCTGAATCATATTGTAATGTTGGGACAGTACCACTATGGTTCTTACATAAGTCCTGAATCACCTTGTAATGTTGGGACAGTACCGATATGGTCCTTACATAGGGCCTGAATCACCTTGTAATGTTGGGACAGTACCAATATGGCACTTACATAGGTCCTGAACCACCTTGTGATGTTGGGACAGTACCCGTATGGTCCTTACATAGGAGTTGAATCACCCTTGTAATATTGGGACAGTACCAATATGGTCCTTACATAGGGCCTGAATCACCTTGTAATATTGGGACAGTACAGGTATGGTCCTTAAATAGGTCCTGAATCACATTGTAATGTTGGGACAGTACCGATATGGTCCTTATATAGGGCCTAAATCACCTTGTAATGTTGGGACAGTACCTCTATGGTCCCTACATAGTGCCTGAATTACCTTCAAATTTTAGGACAGTACCGATATCATCTTTACATAGAGACTGAATAACCATGTAATGTAGGGACATTACCAATATGGTACTTACACAGGGACTGAATCACCTTGTAATTTTGGGACAGTACCGATATGGTCCTTACATAAGGCCTGAATCACCTTCTAATGTTGGGACAGTACCTGTATGGTCCTTACATAGGTCCTGAATCACTTTTTAATATTGGGACTGTTCCGATATGGTCCTTACATAAGGCCTGAATCACCTCGTTATGTGTGGACAGTACCTATATGGACCTTACATAGGTCTTGAATTACCTTGTAATGTTGGCACAGTACCGATATGGTCCTTACATAGGTACTGAATCACCTTGTAATGTTGGCACAGTACAGATATGGTCCTTACATAGGTACTGAATCACCTTGTAATGTTGGCACAGTACAGATATGGTCCTTACATAGGACCTGAATCACCTTGTAATGTTGGGATAGTACCGATATGGTCCTTATATAGGGCCTGAACCACCTTGTAATGTTGGGACAGTAATCATTTAACCACATCACCAGTGTTAGCTGAAATGTTGCCAACTAATCCCCATCCCATGCATCATCTAAACACAGCACCAGTGTTAGGTGAAATGCTGCCAACTAACCACATCACCAGGGTTATAGGTTCATAGGTAGGTACTAGGCTATCGGCCCAAGGGCCTAAGTATGCCTAGCCAGCAAAGTTCCCTGGCTTATGCCAACCCAAGAAAGTTAATTTCCTGTGCCCCTGTCGATCAGAGTCACAGAAGTTATCCCCGGGGTGTAGTTCCTATTTCCCATCCACTCATCAAGATTTTTCTTGAAGACTGTTAATGAGGAACTTTGCTTGACATAGATGGGTAGCTTGTTCCAGATTATGGGAAGTCTCTGGGACAGGAATCTATCCCTCCAGCAAGTCCTGTTTATTGTGGTGACAGGGTTTAGGTCCCTAGAGCATGTAGCTCAGAGGGATTGGGATTTCTTTAGGTGTAGCATGTCCAACAGCTCTGGGTTTGACATAGCTTTATATGTTAGGCAGAGATCACCTCGGAGTAGGCGATATGCGATGGAGTAAAGCTGGCGTTTTTTGAGACGATCAGTGTAGGGCATCTGTTTGAGGCCAGTAATCTTCTTTGTGAGGTACTTCTGTGGCCTTTTCAGCTGCTGCAGATGTCTTGTGAGGTATATTCCAAAAGGGGTGTTGTACTCTATAATGGGTCTAATGAGTGTTGAGTAGAGGGGAACAATGACCTCTTTTTTCCTGGATGAAAACCCTTTTGCGATGAGGTGTGCCAATGAGAAGGATTTCCTGACTACTGTGGCAATGTGTTTATCTAAGGAGAGTCTACTATCCACCTGGGTCCCAAGGTCTCTTATCACACATTCAGAGTTAAGAAGACTGCCGCCTATGTGGTAGTTCATGGGTACAGAGTTTTTACCAAAGGGGATAACAATGCACTTTTTGGCATTGAGCTTGAGGCCATGGATCTGACACCAGGCATCTGTCTCAGTGAGGCCCTTCTGTAGGATGTCCACATCATTTGGGGACTCAACTATAGCTCCTAGTTTGCAGTCATCTGCAAACTTCATTAGCTAGAGGCCTTCTGTGTTAGCCTATACTTCAGAGAAGTAGATACCAAACAGGAGAGGTCCCAGGACTAATCCCTGTGGTACTCCACTTGTCACTGGTTTGAAGTCAGATTTGGAGTCTGCAACTTTTACAGTGTGGGTTCTGTCAGTGAGCCAGTTGGCAACCCATCTTGTGACATAGGGATTTATACCTAATGTAGTGAGTTTAGCTATAATTCCAGAATGGGGGATGGTGTCGAAAGCCTTGGCAAGATAGGCTGAGTGAACCACCTTACCCTTGTCTATGGCTTTGGTGACTGCCTCAAAGACGTTGACCAGGTTCAGGAGGCATGATCTGCCATTCACAAACCCGAACTGGGTGGGGTCCAGAGTTTGGAGTTTACCAATGTCTTTGTTTATGAATTCCATGATGATACATTCCATGACTTGTAGACCAGTCTCTCAGGCTAATAGGGCAATAGTTCCCAGGAACAGTGATTGCTCCCCATTTGTGGAATGGGATAACTGTTGCTGTGTTCCATTCAGTAGGCACAAAGCCTGATGTGAGGCTATAACTGAACATGGTGCTTAGGTGGGGAGTCAGTTCATTCTGAAGTTCATGTAAAACACAGCCTGCGATGTTGTCCGGTCCCATGGATGCTGTGTTTTTGGCTTTAGAGAGTGCTACTTTTAACTGTGAAGTTGTGATTACAGGGACTCTGCATTCTTCCTGTATAGATATGGGCCCTTTAGGGTGAGAGAGGCATGTAAAGTTAGCACAGAACCTATCTGCCAGGATGTTGGCAATATCAGTTGTTTCTGTAATTTTTGTCGCATTTTGCTGTAACTCAGAGCAGATCTGGGTGTTGCCATTGAGATTCTTGACATAGCTATAGAATGCTTTGTGGCTGTCCTTAGAATCAGTGGCAATCTTGTTTCATAGCTAGCTTTGGAGGATCTTTTAAGGGATCTCAGCTTCTTGCTAAGGCTCACCACGGAGCTCCTAAAATCATGGGATATTACTCTCTTTTGCTACAATTTCTTCTTTCTGTTGTAGAGTTTATTTATGGCAGGGGACCAACAGATTGGGTTTCTTTTAGGTGAAATGCTAGCAAGTCATCCCCATCCCATGCATCAGCTAACCACAGCACTGGTGTTAGGTGAAATACTGCCAACTAATCCCCATCCCATGCATCATCTACCCACAGTACCAGCGTTAGGTGAAATGCTGCCAACTCATCCCCATCCCATGCATCATCTACCCACAGCACCAGTGTTAGGTGAAATGCTACCAACTCAACCCCATCCCATGCATCATCTACCCACAGCACCAGTGTTAGGTGAAATGCTGCCAACTCATCCCCATCCCATGCATCATCTACCCACAGTACCAGTGTTAGGTGAAATGCTGCCAACTCATCCCCATCCCATGCATCATCTACCCACAGCACCAGTGTTAGGTGAAATGCTGCCAACAATTCCCAGTCCCAGGCATCATCTAGCCACAGCACCAGTGTTAACTGAAATGCTGCAAACTAATCCCCATCCCATGCAACATCTAACCACAGCACCGGTGTTAGGTGAAATGCTACCAACTCAACCCCATCCCATGCATCATCCACCCACAGCACCAGTGTTAGGTGAAATGCTGCCAACTAACCCCATTCCATGCATCATCTAACCACAGCACCAGTGTTAACTGAAATGCTGCAAACTAATCCCCACCCCATGCATCATCTAACCACAGCACCGGTGTTAGGTGAAATGCTACCAACTCATCCCCATCCAATGCATCATCTACCCACAGCACCAGTGTTAGGTGAAATGCTGCCAACTAACCCCATTCTATGCATCATCTAACCATAGCACCAGTGTTAACTGAAATGCTGCAAACTAATCCCCATCCCATGCATCATCTAACCACAGCAACAGTGTTAGGTGAAATACTGCCAACTCATCTCCATCCCAGGCTTCATATAACCACAGCACCAATGTTAGGTGAAATGCTACCAACTCATCCCCATCCCATGCATCATCTACCCACAGCACCAGTGTTAGGTGAAATGCTGCCAACTAACCCCATCCCAGGCATCATATAACCATAGCACCAGTGTTAGATGAAATGTTGCGAAATCATCCCCATCGCATACATCATCTGACCATGCTGCCAGCTAATCCCCATCCCAGGCATCATCTAACCACAGCACCAGTGTTAGGTGAAATGCTGCCAACGAATCCCCACCCCATGCATCATCTAACCACAGCACCAGTGTTAGGTGAAATGCTGCCAACTAATCCCCATCCAATGCAACATCTAACCACAGCACCAGTGTTAGGTGAAATGCTGCCAACTAATCCCAATCCCAGGCATCATCTAACCACAGCACTAGTGTTAGGTGAAATGCTGCCAACTAATCCCCATCCCAGGCATCATATAACCACAGCACCAATGTTAGGTGAAATGCTGCCAACTAATCCCAATCCCAGGCCTCATCTAACCACAGCACCAATGTTAGGTGAAATGCTGCCAACTAATCCCCATCCCAGGCATCATATAACCACAGTACCGGTGTTAGGTGAAATGCTGCCAACTCATCCCCATCCCATGCATCATCTAACCACAGCACCAGTGTTAGGTGAAATGCTGCCAACTAATCCCCATCCCAGGCATCATATAACCATAGCACCAGTGTTAGGTGAAATGCTGCCAACTAATCCCCATCCCAGGCATCATCTAACCATAGCACCAGTGTTAGGTGAAATGCTGCCATCTAATCCCCATCCAATGCATCATCTAACCACAGCACCAGTGTTAGGTGAAATGCTGCCAACTAATCCCCATCCCAGGCATCATATAACCATAGCACCAGTGTTAGGTGAAATGCTGCCAACTAATCCCCATCCCAGGCATCATATAACCATAGCACCAGTGTTAGGTGAAATGCTGCCAACTAATCCCCATCCCAGGCATCATATAACCACAGCACCAGTGTTAGGTGAAATGCTGCCATCTAATCCCCATCCAATGCATCATCTAACCACAGCACCCGTGTTAGGTGAAATGCTGCCAACGTATCCCCATCCCAAGCTCATCTAACCACAGCACCAGTGTTAGGTGAAATGCTGCCAACTAATCCCCATCCCAGGCATCATCGAACCATAGCACCAGTGTTAGGTGAAACGCTGCCATATAATCCCCATCCAATGCATCATCTAACCACAGCACCAATGTTAGGTGAAATGCTGCCAACTCATCCCCATCCCAGGCATCATCTAACCACAGCACCCGTGTTAGGTGAAATGCTACCAACTAATCCCCATCCCATGCATTCCAACCTCAGCACCAATGTTAGGTGAAATGCTGCCAACTAATCCACATCCCATGCATCATCTAACCACAGCATCCAGTGTTAGGTGAAATGCTGCCAACTAATCCCCATCCCAGGCATCATCTAACCACAGCACCAGTGTTAGGTGAAATGCTGCCAACTAATCCCCATCCCAGGCATCATCTAACCACAGCACCAGTGTTAGGTGAAACGCTGCCAACGTATCCCCATCCCATGCAACATCTAACCACAGCACCAGTGTTAGGTGAAACGCTGCCAACGTATCCCCATCCCATGCAACATCTAACCACAGCACCAGTGTTAGGTGAAACGCTGCCAACGTATCCCCATCCCATGCAACATCTAACCACAGCACCAGTGTTAGGTGAAATGCTGCCAACTAATCCCCATCCCAGGCATCATCTAACCACAGCACCAGTGTTAGGTGAAACGCTGCCAACGTATCCCCATCCCATGCAACATCTAACCACAGCACCAATGTTAGGTGAAATGCTGCCAGCTAATCCCCATCCCATGCATCATCTAACCACAGCACCAGTGTTAGGTGAAACGCTACCAACTAATCCCCATCCCATGCATTCCAACCTCAGCACCAATGTTAGGTGAAATGCTGCCAACTAATTCGCATTCCATGCATCATCTAACCACAGCATCCAGCACTGGTGTTAAGTGAAATGCTGCCAGCTAATCCCCATCCCAGGCATCATCTAACCACAGCACCAGTGTTAGGTGAAATGCTGCCAACTAATCCCCATCCCAGGCATCATCTAACCACAGCACCAGTGTTAGGTGAAATGCTGCCAACTAATCCCCATCCCATGCATCATCTAACCACAGCACCAGTGTTAGGTGAAACGCTGCCAACGTATCCCCATCCCATGCAACATCTAACCACAGCACCAATGTCAAGTGAAATGCTGCCAGCTAATCCCCATCCCATGCATCATCTAACCACAGCTCCAGTGTTAGGTGAAACGCTGCCAACGTATCCCCATCCCAGGCATCATCTAACCACAGCACCAATGTTAGGTGAAATGCTGCCAACTAATCCCCATCCCATGCATCATCTAACCACAGCACCAGTGTTAGGTGAAACGCTGCCAACGTATCCCCATCCCATGCATCATCTAACCACAGCACCAGTGTTAGGTGAAATGATGCCAACTAATCCCCATCCCAGGCATCATCTAACCATAGCACCAGTGTTAGGTGAAATGCTGCCAACTAATCCCCATCCCAGGCATCATTTGACCACAGCACCCATCACTGGTGTTAAGTGAAATGCTGCCAGCTAATCCCCACCCCATGCATCATCTAACCACAGCACCGTTGTTAAGTGAAATGCTGCCAACTCATCCCCATCCCATGCATCATCTAACCACAGCACCCAGCACTGGTGTTAAGTGAAATGCTGCCAGCTAATCCCCATCCCAGGCATCATCTAACCACAGCACCAGTGTTATGTGAAATGCTGCCAACTAATCCCCATCCAATGCAACATCTAACCACAGCACCAATGTTAGGTGAAATGCTGCCAACTAATCCCCATCCCAGGCATCATATAACCACAGCACCAGTGTTAGGTGAAATGCTGCCAACTCATCCCCATCCCATGCATCATCTAACTACAGCACCAGTGTTAAGTGAAATGCTGCCAACTAATCCCCACCCCATGCATCATCTAACCCCAGCACCACTGTTAGATGAAATGTTGCCAACTCATCCCCATCCCATGCATCATCTGACCACAGCACCCAGCACTGGTGTTAGGTGAAATGCTGCCAGCTAATCCCCCTCTAATGCATCATGTAACCACCGGACCATTGTTAGGTGAATTGCTGCCAACTTATCCCCATCCCATGCATCATCTAACCACAGAACCAGTGTTAGGTGAAATGCTGCCAACTATTCCCTATCTCATGCACATTCCCTGGTGCTCCTCCCTGATTCCTGCCCTCATGGCCTCCCCACACCATCCAGATTACTTTTCTTCTACCTTTTCTCACATTTTTGTCTCACTACTCATCTTTTTCCTGCATCTTTTCATCCCACCTTTATTAGGTTTTTAGATGCTATGAGGTGTATTTAGATATTTTTTTCAAACAACCTATTCATGCAATAATGTCCTGAAAAAAACATGTCTTAATGAAGAAATTCAGTCCAATTCTCCAGCTCTGCTTTTACTTGCAACATTTCAACACAGCCTAACTTTCCATGAGTGCACTGCAACTACGAGGGAATAAATAAGTGAAATAAGCCATGAGTATGGGAGCAACTAGATCCCCAGATGCCATGGGTTATGGATGCCCTAAGATGTGTTTATGAGCTTTTTTCAACCATTTGATCCAAATATGTCGTAAACAAAATGAGTAAGGAAAGAAATTCAACCTTACCTTTTTTATTTCAAAGAACAAATAAGCTGTATTTGACAAAACAGCAGTTAACAATACACTGAAAAGACAAATGCTTTTGAGGATAAATAAATCATAGCTTGGAATAATGCCTGCCTCCCTATCCCACAAAAAAAATGCTAGTTACTTTCTGTGTATTTCCTTTGTGTTAGAATGGCATGAAAGTCCAGACACAAATGAGCAGTCAGATATTTTAAATGGCTCCTGTCAAACTTACAGCATGGCATGTTTCAAAATGTCAATTTTCTTATGTTCAAAACCATAATATTGACGTTTTGAAACTTCAAGTCATTTAAATGGAGATCACTGCACACCGCGGAATGGTATATTTACTATTTTCTTCACCGTAGAGAGATCTTGGAATTGGTATATTTAATTAGCAGGGGTTGTGGGGTTTTAAAAAAAAGAAAATATTTTTTTTGTTTTTATTTTTTTATTTTAATTTTGAAGTTTCAAAACTTTCATCTTATGGTCTTAACCATAAAAAGTTGACTTTTGAAACTTCAAAATTTAGAAGTAGAGGTGTGGCCAAGATGGTGATCTGGTAGCAGCACTCTCCAAGAGCTCTCTATCCTGGATTATATTTCTGACAGGAATTTATCATCATAACTGAATTTTATTCATCATATCACTTCTAAACAACTGGAGAATCTATTCAACTTTTTTTTTTTAATTAGAACAAAACATTCCTGTCACATTCACCTTGACAAGAAATCTTCACTCGATTTATCAGAATGAGCCGTAACAAAACTTCATCTCAAGACTCCTCTCTCAAAAAGGAATTACAATCTCGTCTAACAAATATACAGGATCTATCCTTGAAGACAGACAAAATGGACAATAAACTAGATTCCTTCAAGGACAAATCCTCTCAGCAGCTTGAGCAACTACAAGAAATTGTCTTACAACATAAGCGTCAAATCTCACAGCTGGAACAGTCACTAAATGATATGGAAAAAAAGACTAGCTGATGAGGAACATCATTCAGAATTTCTACTAAAACAAAATAACTATTTATTAGACAAACTGGACTAGACTTGAAAAATAGGTCCAGAAGGAATAATCTTTGAATATATGGGCTCCCGGAGCAATCAGAAGGAGATAATATCACCAATTTACTTACAACATGGATACCAACTATATTTAATCTGCCTCAATCACTCTCCTATTGCATAGGATGAGCCCACAGATCCTTAACAACTACTGAGACAACTATATCAGCAAAAAATCTAAGCCAAGATCAATCATATTGAAAATGTTTTCCAGTCAGGACAAAGAACTAATCCTAAAGACATCATGGTAAAATTCCACGATAAAATACCAAGGATCACTTATCAGATTTGACAATAACTATTCTTCAAATGTGGTAACAAAAAGAAGAGAATTGTATCACATCCTAAAAGGTCTGAAGAAAAAAAAAACTGAAAACTCGTTTATTATTTCCTGCCAGACTGAAAATCTTTCTTCCCGAAGGTATCAAAATATTTGACTCTCTGGATACAGCAACAAAATATTGACTTAATAACAACATAATTGACCACGTCGAAGCTATGGACTGAACTAACGGCACATCCAAAAGAAATGCTGAGAGGAACGAGTGGAAAGTAGCTGAACAGAGGAAGAAAAGGCTGAAGGACAAATAAATCATGTTTTTGTTCTTTTTCATGTTACAACATTGTTATTAAATTCTCTTATCAATAATTTATAAATGGAAAAAGAGAAAGGTAAGAGAAAGGATATAAAAAATTCAAAAGAAGGTTTTCAACATAAAGACATCGCTCTACAGCTAAACGTTTATGTTCCTTTTTGTATAGTCATCATTTCTCTAATCAGTACTAGCCCTAAATAATTCAGAGTAGCAAAGGTTTAACTATAATTTAATATTAGTCTAATGCTCATACTATAAACTTTATCATCTTAGATTTACTGCACATATATTCATCACAAGAATCTAAATACACAAGACCAATAACAAAGCACATAATATTTAAACTCCATAAATAGTATCAGTTAAGAACATGGTTTCATAGTTCATTGATTTGTTCTTATTTTAAAAAGAAATCTTTTAAATGTAAACAAATGTTTATCTAGATATCAAACTAAGGCATGTTTAAGGACCTGTTTGTATTCTCTAATTTGTCTTATGGGTGCTTTACAGTAACTTAGAATGCATTGACTAGAAGTATATCATAGAATTGTGAACACTGTCAAAAAATACTATCTTAATGATTTGGTAATGCTCTGGGGTTGTAGGAGACCTTCAATGTGTTTTTCTTTTTTTTTTTGCTTGTAGATAGGGAGACTGACTGATTTGTGTATTGCTGTAATGAAATCCCTATTGTTCTGACTAGATTTCATACATGTTTTACCTTGATTCTCCCCATGATTTCGAAATGCTTTTATTTTTGTGTTCTATTATTTTCCCGCTATAGCCAGGCACAAGACCTTCCTGGTCTTCTCTGTTTTTGTGCATTCTCTCTGGCTTCTCTCCCACCAGATCTGCGAGACAAGTAAAATCCATAAAAAGGTTTTGTTTGCACTTGAAACATCATGCGAACTAGCTTTCCACTAGGAACCCCAAACAAACTGTTATTTCCCTGATGATGTCATATAAGACACCACAAAGCGATCTGGACCCTCTATGCCTTCTAAGCTTATAGAAAGCAACAGTTGGCAGCAGATTTCATATTCAATGTATTAAAATGTACCACTACACGTCCTAAAATATTTAGAAGTGTTTATTTATTTCTTTGTACTATTTCAAAGAGAGTGTATTTTTTTGTTTTGTTTTTTTCTCTCTCTCTTCCCTAGAATAAAATACAAAATGAAGAGTAATAGTTCATCTCCTCACATCCCAGACATAGCTTAGATCAGGACTGTCCTGCAAGAAAAATAAGAGGGTTGTTTCTCAAACAGAGCAATTTTCACTCTGTCTCTCAATGGGAGATCATTGTAGAATAGTTCATTACTGCATCCCTTAGGGTATTGTTCTTTTTTTTTCTCAAATTATTTTTATTTTGATGAAATAACACAATAATTTAATACATTCATAACATTCAATAAATATTTACAGTATTTACATGCAGCCTGACGAAAAGGATTCAGATAAAAACATTTGTAGTTAAATAATAAGTTAATATATAAACTATGATAGTTAGGAAGAGTTTGGTTCCATCTGTAGGGTATCAATCAAATTCAAAACTTTCCTCCACGGACTATTAACCAATGGCTTAGGAAAAGTTCTTAACTCTTTAGTTCTTTTGTCTATTAGCATGCATTTCTTCAGTGATGATAGGAATTCCTCCATTGTGGGTGCTGCATTAGAGTTCCATCTTCTAGTTATACATTTTCTGGCTATTGCTAACATTGTCCACAACAAATACAGGTCATCTTTTTTTCATATTATTACTATTAACAAAGGGTATTGCTCTTTAATGCCATTGATGAACAGTTGCATTCATTTTGTGGAATCATACAAAAGTTCATAAAATACAAATATAGTGCTTTTCATGGAATATTACAAAGTTTAATATAACTATATTTGTCTATGACCAATTTTCAAAAAAGTTTCTGGGCTGCAATTTAATGATAACAAAACAAAAATGATATGTTTAAGTCCTAAAATAAATATCAACTTAAATAAAAAAAATCTCTAAATATTATGCTACTGGGAGCTATATATTTAACCCATGATTTAAATGACAACATTATATTTAACTATACTAATATATTAGATAACATAGAACATTAATAACACATTGGAACAAATATATATTTACAATGGAAAATAGGCTATATTTGATTAAATCAATATTTTTTCCCAAAATATTATATCTCATTCAAGTCTTTTCTCTACCACCACTTAAAAATATAATACAAAAATATAACAAAATAATTTTAAAATTCTTATGACACCCACTTAAACCTTGAATTCCTTTAAACAGCCATTTACTGAACTGGGAAGATGGAGGAATCAATCTTCCTGATATAGAGATATATGCCCTATCTGATGTTATACAAAATATTACCTTATGGCTTAATCCATCGTACTCATCTATATGGAAATTAGTACATGTACAAATTACAAGATGCAATATCATACCCAAAATCATCTATTCATTTTATCAATCAAATATGTTCTATTGGACTTTAAAATCATAGATTTTGGAAAACAAGAATAATAAAATACATTCATTTTATATAAATTCTACATTAATTACATTTTAAAAATTTGTAAACATGAATCCCAGTATTAAATCTTAGATATTTTTAATTTTTCCATTAGTTTACACCTCTAATAATTTTAAAACACTTCACTTTAATAGAATGGAAACATTAAGGAAAGCAGAATTAATCTTTTGGCACCAGTTATTAGAAAAATGCAAGGTATTATCCACCATAATTTAACTATTGATATATGGTTAACTTTGCAATCTTTGAGACAATTCCTATTAAACAAGATAGATGTAAATCAAATATCTGTTAGGCATGAAATACCTAATTTTATTGACTACATTACATTCATTTCCAATCAACCTTTTCAAGGAAACTGATACCTGTCCAACCACTGAAAAATAATCAAACAGATAAAAATATATCATAAGGACTCTTAATGGAATTACTTTGCAATGGTTAATGGACATCTCCCACAAGATGCTGACAAAAAACTTATCCTAAGGTCCTCAAAACTCACCACATTATCTCTCCATTGGCATTTGTTTTCATGGAGATTCCTACATAGAAGTTTTTACACTCCACATAAATTAGCTTTAATGTCTGACAATCAAGAAACTTGTTGGAGATGTGAAACAAACTAAAAGCAAATTGAGAACATGTTTTCTATGATTGTAATAAGCTAGAAACTTATTGGAAAAACATAAAATCTTTTCTGACAATATTTAATGATAACTTCATGCTAACTAAAACATTGGTTTTGTTCAACCCACCTATATCAAACTGTGTTTCAAGGAATAGATTATCAATTCTATGGACCTTATTAACAATAGCCAGAAAGATAATTGCCATCAAATGGAAAAAACAAACTTCTCCTTCATTTAAGGAATTTAAAAATCTTACTTTGCCAGTCAGCCAAATGGACATGAATAATATAAAGAAAATAACTAACAGAATTACATCATATCTGAATACTTGGTTGGTAGTAATGGAAACTTTGGAGAAAATGGACAACATCCCTAATGAAAATGACATGATTTTAATTTAAAATCAATTACTTCTTTCAAGATGTTTAGACACCTTTGTAAATAGTTATGTTTTATTGCTGTTTAATATCAATACTGCAATTATTATCTTTGATTTCTATCTTTTTGTAAAACCTATGTTTCAGGATTTATATGTTGTAATTTCTACATTTGTTAATAATTGTAATTTATTTTGGAAAACAATAAAAAAAATAAGAAAAAAAATAGAAATAGACACCCTCCTCACCCTACCCCTGAAGACAGCCTCCTTCTGTGAATCACTCTGCTATCAGAGCAAAATTAAGAGAAAAAATAAAATAGTAGCATATTTCAGCCTCTTCCTGTCAGACATATATAAACAGCAGGCCTCCTTACCCCTACCCCCCCCCCCCAAAAAGAAAAACAGTCACCTGTGTATGTATCTGATGTTTGGTTGTGAGAAAAGTGAAAAAATAATAATCATAGTATTGTGTTCTGACTTATTATTCCTAAACAGTACACTGACCCTAGGCAAGCTATAGTGACCTTTTGTGTACATCTCTAAGTTTTTGAAGAAAGCCAAAGAAATAATAACCACACCATCCCCAGTCCTAATGTAAGCTATAATGGCCTTCTGTGCACACCTCTGATGCTTGCGAGGAAAGTTAAAGAAATAATGATCACACTGTCCTCAGGAAAGTCAAAGAAATAATGATTGTACTGTCCCTGACCCACACAAAACCTATAGCAATCTTCTGTACACACCTCTGAGGATTGACTGGGAAGAAAACAAATGAAATAATGACCACACTCAAGCAATAGAGAACATTTGTCTCTGCTCACAGGTGTGTACAGTTTTACCCTAGGCTGGGTTTGGGTCAGATATCACAAATAAACATGTTGGCATAATCCAGCCTGGGTTGTGGAAGCCCCAGAAGCTGTGAGGGTGTGGTCATTTTATGATGAATGTCATGCCTTATTTTTTTTTGAAAGGTAATGATTTCATAATTTTTAAATGCTATGCTATGCTCACAGATAAATATGTGATATTTTTATATTTATATTTTATATTCTCATACACACGCACCCACAAAGTCATGCGTGTGTGTGCACACATCCACTATACCTGAGAGGGGAACTGTGTCAAAAGCTTTGGTCAAGTCCAGGTATAGAATATATACAGGTTTGCCTTCATTCCTTGTTTTGGAGAGCTTTTAAAAAATCCACCAGGCTGAGTAAGCATGACCTGCTCTTGATGAATCCAAACTGACACAAGTCCAGTGTTTAGAGGTTCCCTGCATCCTGGTTAAACTTATGAGTCTGTAATTGCCTGGGTCAGTAGAAGGTCCACTCTTATAAAGGGGAATGACTGTAGCTTGTCTCCATTCACTTGGTACAAAAACTGTATAGTGGCTGAGACTGAACAGGGGTGTTAGGGGTGTGGCTGAGACTGAACAGTGGTGTTAGGGGTGTGGCTAAGACTGAACAGTGGTGTTAGGGGTGTGGCTAAGACTAAACAGTGGTGTTAGGGGTGTGGCTAAATCATGCTTTATGCTATTTAAGATGCATCCAGGGATATTGTTAGGACCCATCAATGCAGTATTTTTAGCTTCTGATAGCAGTTTTAGGAGTTGGTCTTGTGAGATACTGGAGATGATCCAGTTTCAGGTATATCTTGAGGGATAGATGGGGGGGATGAGGGGTAAAGTCTGAGCTAAATTTACTAGCCATTAGTTTCCTTATATCTTCAGCCTTGATGTAAGTAACATCCTTCAGCTCACAACATTGCAGCATTGTGCTTCTGATATTACAAACATAATTAATAAATGTCCTGTGATTGTCTTTGTCTTGGGTAGCTACTGAAGCCTCAGACTTGGCTTTGGTGGATTTTATTAAGCTCCTGTCTTGTTTGTTTCAGTGACAAGGGCTCTAACTTTCTGGGATTTGCTCTTCTTACTTTTGGTCCAAATTCTTTTCCTTTTATTATAAATCTTGTTGATGCTCTGGCTCCATCATGTGGGCTTGTTTCTGGGGTTTGCCCTGCACTTGCTCCCATGCAGCTCTTTACATGCTGGTATAGTGTGGTGGTGGTGAATGGTTCTGCATATTCACTGGAGTTAACTAGCGAGGATGGAGATTTGAAGCTTGTCAATGTACCACTTAGTAGTAAGTAGTACTTCAAATTTCTAAAGATACTTATCATTTAAGATAAATGCTATTTTTTGTCAGGATGTAAGCTTTTCCTTAAAGATAATATTTTCTGGGATTCTGCATCTAGCATCTCCTGACACTTCTGTGGACTTTTGTGCGATTTTTCATCATTTTTTTTCTTGGGAAGTTTTCCTTCCTGCCTTTTTCCTCCATCTATAAAAAACAGTTTCATATTATCTTAACTACTCTTTTTGTAACTTTTGCAGTCACTTTCTGCTAGAGTAATGTCACTAGCGTTTTCTTCCTATAGATCGTGGGATAGAGCTGCTACTCGGACTTTGTGATTGTATGCGTGTGTCTGAGCGTGTGTGTATATATACACCTATTATTCCACCCCTAGGATATTCCCCTAATTAAAGAAGCCTCAGTGTATGTAGCTTAAACTGTTTGACTTGTTTGTTAGTTAACTCTTTGAGCTGTAATTTTACCTCCCACATGTGTGATAGCAGCCTACCGCAGCCCGTTTGTCACTCTTTCCCCTCTAGTAGTTTTATTTTACTCTTCTTTCCCCTAAAACTAACTTAATTTTACCTCCAGCACGTGTGATAGCAGCCTACCGCAGCCCGTTTGTCACTCTTTCCCCTCTAGTCATTTTATTTTACTCTTCTTTTCCCTAAAACTAACTTAATTTTACCTCCCGCACGTGTGATAGCAGCCTGCCGCAGCCCGTTTGTCACTCTTTCCCCTCTAGTCGTTTTATTTTACTCTTCTTTCCCCTAAAACTAACTTAATTTTACCTCCCGCACGTGTGATAGCAGCCTGCCGCAGCCCGTTTGTCACTCTTTCCCCTCTAGTCGTTTTATTTTACTCTTCTTTCCCCTAAAACTAACTTAGGTTTAAATTAAAAGTAAAGGATGTATCCTCATTATCCTTTCTGCTTGCCATCCCCTTTCACCACTAGGTGGCAGTATACACCTTAGCATATGTTCACACAGTATGAACTTTCCCAATCTCCACTATTTTATATATTTGTAATTTTATCCACTGATTTCTTGGTTTAAAACAATATACTAAAAGAAAAACTTGGCTAAATTCTACAGAACATACTCCATAGCTGTAGCCTCTTCTCCATATCTGAGTCCGAGTCACTGATAAGTTTTTCTCTCTGTAGGCTTTCACTGCTTCTTGGCTTTACCCACTCAGTTCACCCTGCAGGCTCACTCCGCTCCCCTATCCTGCCCGCAATTCTCACCCGCCCCCACAATGTGTACATTTATACATCCTGTAACTCCTCCCTACCCCACTCCACACCAGTCACAATTAACAATTAGTCTAAGCCCCACCCACCCAGAACCTCTATCATTCTACTTACGCTCTACCACCTGCTCCCACAATGCTCTGCATATCAATACTCCCCTGTACCTTATTTGCCCTTCTAATCTCTCTCTCCTCTCTTTGCTATCTCACACAATTTCCTAACCCTTACCATATCCCTCATACACACTGTTCTGCTTCTTACCATCATCCTCACTCCCCCTCCTACTCATTCATCACTCATGAACTCTTCACCACCAACCAAATCCACCTATTCAAACCTAAACTTCTCCCCTCCACTCCCCCTCCACTCATCCCTTAAATACCTTACCAAAAAATCATTTCTCTCACAAAACACCTGGTATCCATCCCCTACACACTACCTCACTTTTCTCCTCCACCAAATCTCTCTCTGTCTGGCCGGTGACATTCATCCTAATCCCAGACCCATCTCTAACAGTAACACTACTATACCCTCCACTCGACCCACAAAACCTAAATCCATTCACCTCACTACTTTTAATGCACAAAGCCTTAGAAATAGAATCCCAAATCTCCATGCTTGGCTCTTATATAACTACCCCAACATAACCGCCATTTCTGAAACCTGGCTCAAATCCTTCATCAAAGACAATGAAATATTACCACCAGGTTACCAAATGATTCGCAATGACAGAACCCACAAAAAAGAAGGTGGGGTAACCATAATCTACCCCTCCTGCCATACCATAACTCCCTCAATAATAAAGTTCCAACCTTTGCCAATGCTGAAATTATTGTAGGTTTATTAAAAATAAATAACCACAAATCAATTGGTGCCACTGCCCTCTATATTCCCCTTTGTGATAACATCAATACTCTTGAAAAAATCCTCTTCTGGTTTTCCTCCAACATAAAAAAATGAAACCTATATTCTCGGGGATACCAACATCAACTGGACCAATATTAACCCCAAAGTCCCATCGCATACAATAAACCTAGCGTTTATATTACGTTATCGAAAGATGAAAATAGCGAACACTATTCCATCGAACCTAAAATATCTAAACCACATAATATTGAACATTCAGAACAGCAAATTTATTCCTTGGGAAAAAAATTTCTATTACGAAACACATACACACAACACAAGCACACCAAACAAACAGCAATCCACACACATACACCTAAAATCTTACACCTAACCCTACACTAAACTATACACAAACCACTAACTATCCACTTACCTTAACCCAAACCCTAATCCTAAGGTCCATCATTATCGCACACTCACGTCACCCGCTCCCTAACTCTAGCTCACCTAACCCGCCCTAACCCTCACGTCTACACAATCGCACACTTACCTGAACCTGACCCGTAACTTTCCACCACAGTGCTGAAAATACCAAAGCAACAGAAAGAGACAACCGAATTCTTTCCCTAGGAAAAAAATTTGGTTTTCTGTTGCTTCGATATTTTCAGCTTTCGCTGAATAGGGTCCAATATTAAAACATTCAAAGTTTAGAAACGTTGTTCTAATATAGACCCTAAACCTAAACAACTTCTCCCAACTAATCCACTCTCCAACCAGACCAAATAAAGATGGTGCCTCTGGAACCATCGACTGGATTTTTACTACTCACCCAAATCTTATCACCGAACCCGGAACCATACCTGACCTTCTCAGTGATCACTTACCAGCTTTCGGCAACTGCCTCCCATCTCCTCTACAAAAACACCTCTACATGCAAACCCACAACCTCTCCTCTTTCAACCCCCTAACTTTCTCAGAATGCCTTAGGCATACTGACTGGTCCCCTCTGAAAGCTCTTCCTCTAGATGATGCCGTATCCTATTTTAACCACTCATTCCTAACCCTCATCAACTAACAAGCCCCCCCAAGAACCAAACAAGTCAAAACCAATCCCTGCCCATGGTTATCCAATGAAACTAAACTAGCCATGTGGCTAAGAGACAAAAAATGGAAACAATATCAAAAACGAAAAATCCCAACTCCCTCTTAGAGTTTAAACAGCTTTGAAACTCCACAAAAAAACTAATAAATAAAGACCGCAAAGCACATTACTCCAAACTACAGTCCTTACATTCAACAAATCCCCAAAAATTCTGGGACTCAATCTCATCCATTCTGCACCCTGGTAATAAAGATTGTCCCTGTCCAAACCCCAACCTTTCTGACCTGATCTGACTCTTTTTTTACTGACTGCATTGCCCAACTATCTTCCTTCTTCCCACCCATAACAAACATCCCCAGCCCACCCAACACCAACCAGGACCACAGAAACCTACTGCCCTCACCACCTTTCTGCCTCACACCCATTCCCACAAGCATGATAAAAATATTTCTCCTCAAACTCAAACCCTGCTGCAATGTACCTGACAATCTTCCACCCTCCTTCCTCAAACAATCAGCAGATAGCATCGCCTATCCCATCTCTATTCTTATAAATAGATCCATGCAAGAATCTTATGTCTTTTTTATCTGGCATCATGGCAAAAACACAGACACCACCAATTTCAGGCCTATCACCATCCTTTCCCCATCTCTAAAATACTAGAGAAAACCATCCAAGCATAACTCATGACACACCTAACCCAAAACAATCTCCTGTCCCCTACCCAACACGGCTTCCACCCTGGCCACAGTACCATGACTGCCCTGATCTCCTTTCTAGAAACCATCAACCTGGAATGTGACTCAGGCAAATTCATATTTGCACTATTCCTAGATTTGTCAAAGGCCTTTGACACCATCTCCCACACCATACTCATATCCCTGCTCTCTACCCTACATCTCTTTCCCTCCACCATTGCCTGTTTTTTCCAGCTACCTATCAAACTGCCAACAAGCCATGCAATGGAAAACGTAAACCTCTCCCTTTCTAACCACACCCACATGAGTCCCACAAGGTTCTGTTCTTGGCTCCCTACACTTTAACCTATTCATTAACAACTTTCACCACTCCATCTCAGAATCATCTGTCATCCAATGTGCAGATGATTCAACTATCATCTGCTCTGCTCTTTCCCCCACCAGTCTCCTAGCAAAAATGCAATTAGCCTTCTCAACAACTGAATCCTGGATGAAGTCCAAACATCTAGCTCTAAATGCAAACAATATTAAACTAATGATTTTTACACCTACCAAAAACTCCTTTATTGACAAAGCCTCCTTCACCATACAGAGCCTAAACAACTCCACCCTTGGAATTGTTCCCAGTACCAATCTTCTTGGCATCATCACTGACGATGCACTAAAGTTTGATACTCACATCTTCTCTGCAATTAAAAAAAACACAAAAGTTAGGTCTCCTCTATAGACACCACCGCTTTCTCACCCCCTCTACCCTTCAAACCCTTGCATCCACCTTCCTGCTCCTCCAACCTGGCTACGATCCAAACTTGAATGCTGCTACCACAAAATCTGCAAACAGTTCAAAGAACTCATCCCACCACTGTCACTCCCTCCTCACCCTCAATTGGCTCCAACTACCCAACAATCTCCGTTGCCTACAAGTCGTCATTGCTGCCCAGAATCTCATCTTTAACCCTGCAGCCTGCCCATGTCTCACCCCTTCCTTAAAACCTACATACCCAACCGCTCACTGAGATCCTGTCCCCTCTTGTTACTCTGCCCTGAAATCTACAACCACTGCTACTGGCAGCTGCATGTTTTACAAATGCCCTTGCTAAGATCTCTGACAAAATGTCTAGCTTTCCTATAAATGAACACCCTACCTAGCTCCTAAGGGTTAGCAGCCATTGTCTATATGTAGTCTATCATCTCATGACCAATTGTGTATTCTTTGTAAATATGTTGTATTTTAAACCTTCTGTACATACTATTGTGTGTTTTTGCAACATTTAATCATTGTAACTGTAATTCTTGGAGCTTTTCTCCCCGGGCCTCCACTGAAAACGGGCTCATTATGGCCCAGTGGACTTCCCTGGTCATCAAACTTCAATAAATAAATAAATAATAAATATTGCCTTCCCCCCAGAATCCAGACAATCTAAATGTATACACTTAAATATCCACAAATCCAAGCCAAAACCTTGAACAGAAAACTGAACAGAGGAGGCTGGAAACTACTAAAATCCCCTTTAGTAAGTGCTTTCTTCTCCCAATACACGAGACTTCTTCAGAATACATACATATACTAGCAACCACTTTTTATACACTCAGCGCACAGCATCTGATTGGATACCTAATTAACACTTAAAACCAATGTATTATAATTAAAGCAATAACTTTGAAAAACACACTTCAATGATTACATCCAAAACTTGACGTTAAAACCTCCAGTTACCATAAAAATGTATGTATTGTTATGGTTTATCACACACACACACACACACATATATACATATGTGTGTGTGTGTGTGTGTGTGTGTGTGTGTGTATATATATATATATATATATATGTGTGTGTG
Source organism: Protopterus annectens (assembly GCF_019279795.1). Classification (NCBI taxonomy): domain Eukaryota; kingdom Metazoa; phylum Chordata; order Ceratodontiformes; family Protopteridae; genus Protopterus; species Protopterus annectens. Next base: position 29,142,295 of record NC_056747.1, read on the forward strand.
TGTGTATGTGTGTGTGTGTGTGTGTGTGTGTGTGTGTGTGTGTGTGTGTGTGTGTGTGTGTGTGTTATAAACATATATATTTTTTACCATTCTGAACAAGCTTTCATCTTTAAAATGCTGTTAATAGAACATTGATGATTTAGTCCTGGGAGTGCCACCACATTTAATCTGAGCTGCCATTGTAGCTCTTTTGAGAGGTTCCCCTCTCACCAAGATCAACGTGATCAATTACCACAAATTTAAATGAATGCTGGTCATATATTGCCAAATGTCTAGCCAGAGCATTGTTACCATCTTTCTTTTTAATACTACAAGTATGTTGATAAATTCTGGTATGGAGATGCCTTGTAGTTTTATCTACATAGAATGCTGGGCATTGCTGGCATATTGCTAAATATACCACCACTTTGGTGTTACAACAGTATTTCTTTTTCAGTTGGATAAGCTCATAGTTGTAAAGCGTCACAGATTCTGTCTCTAAAATATTTTGACATTGTGTACGTGTTCCACACAAACATCCTGCCACCATACTCTGTGAAACTATCCCTTTCCACCATGTTTTTTATACAGATGTCCTTTTGGTATACAATCCTCGCTACTTCCCCAACCACTTTAACATAGTCGGGGTCCGTCATGAATATACACCAATTTTTTTCTAATATAGCCCTGATGTCATGGAAGACTTTATTAAATGTCAAGACTAAGGCCCTGTTAAAATTCATGTCATAAGCCTCCGTATTCTGAACAGAGGAGCTAATATTCCCTGTAGTACCTATTAGAGGAATAAAATAATCAGTTTGTCTCTTATGTACAACATCTTAAAAATGTTGTCAAGAAAAGATTTGGGTAGCCCCTTTGTTGGAACCTGGCCTTTAGAATCCCACATTGTTCCTGAAATTCTGTTTCATCAGATACCATTCTACCCAAACAAACACACTGCCCTTTTACCAATGACTTTTTTGGTGGTAAGGATGACAACTGTGAAGTGTGTTAGAATAAGTTAGTTTTCTATAAATGTTTGAAACACAAGTACCTTCGACTCTATCCTTAGATAAATGTATGTCTAGGTAATTAATACCTTTCTAAGAAACATTCATAGTAAACTTTAAAAAGGCAGTGGTAGTATGGAAGTATCTAAAAAACTCATCCAGCCTGCTCCTAGTATTGGTCCAAAAAATAACTATGTCATCCAATAATTGTGCATAAAATAACCAAGATTTAGCAAATCCACTATTAAAGACATAGTTATATTTCCAGTGTGCACTATGTTTGCAAAAGTGTGGGCAAATGCTGCCACCATGGCTACTCATTTCTTTTGCTTAAATAGTTGCTTTTAGAAAACAATGAAATTGTTTTCTAATACTAATTCTATAAGAGTCGTGAGATTAGATGTCCTACTGTGGTTCAAACTGGTAAAGGCACTTAGATATTCCAAAAAACATTCAATAACAATATCATGGGTTATTACTGAGAAAAGGCGATGACATCTATAGTTACAAAAATGAAGCTGTCACAATAAAGCTCCTGCATTAATATCATGGGGTATTACTGAGAAAAGGTTGATGACATCTATACTTACAAAAATAAGGTTGTCACAATAAAGCTCCTGCGTTAATATCATGGGGTTTAACTGAGAAAAGGTCGGACATCTATACTTGCAAAAATAAGGCTGTCACAATAAAGCTCCTGCATTAATATCATGGGGTATTACTGAGAAAAGGTCGATGACATCTATACTTACAAAAATAAGGCTGTCACAATAAAGCTCCTGCGTTACTTTACCTAAAAAGTCCCATGAATCTTTCAAATGGGATGGATGTTTAGTAAACAAATTCTTAGTATGTTGGCCAATGTATTGAGCTATAAAGAACGTTTTTGAAGCCCTGGCATCCACAATAAGTCTAAGCGGTGGATCGACCAAATCTTTATGTATTTTACGAATCCCAAAAATAACAGACATTTTAGGATTCTTAATCTTTAAAAATTCTAAATCTGAGGGGAGAATCTGGTAATTTAATAATAGGTCTTTCAATACCAAGTCTATTTTGTGAAAGGCAATATTCATTTCATTCCCACTTGACTCTTCATATGTATCTGTAAATAAAACAGTAAACATTTTATTTATATAATCATTTTTGTTTATGATAACAATGTCCCCTCCCTTATCTGGTTTCATGATATGTAGGTTTTCGTTGTTACATAATGGTCGTAAAAGGCCTACTTCATCCTTGGCCAAGTTGTATGATTCTTGGCCCCTCTTAGTTTTAAGTGACTAATGAATCTCTGCCTCACATATTTTTTCAAACACTGAAGTAACTGAAAAGGGTGGGGGATTAAAGGAACTTGGCTTTTTACATCTAGTTTGTGTATTGTTTAGAACATTAGAACCATTGAAATAAAATGCAAAGTTCAGTTTCCTTTAAACAACTTTAGGTTAATCAAAACCACATCTATTTTGCCCTCCTAGCAGGGACAAAAGTGAATCCTTTTTCAAACAAATTAGCACAAGATTCTGTAATCGTTTCATTACTATAATTATAAATCTTGAAATCACCACTCTAATTCGTAATGATGGGACAAACACTATCGCAGTTCATTTGACTATTGGTGACATTTTGTTCAAGTACTGATGTTAGTAATAACCTCTCCCTCTCCACCCCCTCCCTCTTGGGACACCATTCTGGCCTTTCAGGTTTGTGTCCATTAAGTGTTGGTCCTGATAAGCCTCCCTCTGGTTCCTCAGTCTCTCAGACCTCCTCAGAGGGGGATGTACTAAAGGGTTTGCCATTTCAGAATATGTTGTCCCACGTATTTCACCATCATCTTCATGTTCAAAATGGGCTACACTGGCAAAACCATGTCCTGTTTGAAGAGGGGTGGTGTGGGATAAGCACTCTTATTTTCCTATTCCTTTTGATCCTAAAATAATTTTTTAACTATCTTACTTTTTAAGTCAGCAATTAAACGATCAGTTCTTACAAATAAATTGTAGTATACATCTTTTTTAGTTTCAAACACCAAGTCAGAATGTAATGATCTATTAAGTCTAGTTATAGTTTCGTTAAGTAAGGACATTTTCCTCTAATAGTCCTTAATTAATAGCTGTAAAAGTTTGCATCCGTGTCAGTTGAACAACCCCAGTAGCTCATGATGCAAGTCCGAGTCCTTCTCCAACTCTGAAGGATATTTCCACATTCTGAGTCCTTTTGGTATATGTTCGACATGTATACACTCTTGTAGATAGCTATTTTCCAACTGGAGTCTCCTATATTTTGAGACGACATCCTCAAATGTTTTAAGTTGTTTATCCACAATCACAGGATATTCTGGTAGTTGAAAGGAGTCAAAACACTGATCCACACCTTTTTCAAGCCACTCCTGTTAAGAACGTTTCCCGTTGTACAATACCGCATCTGTGACTGGTCCATTCTGGATGCCATTCACAGTAATGGAGAAATCTGACTGGTTACCTGTACTCACTAGAAATCTCTGCCCTGGGGTAAAAAGTTTACTTTAGGGTTTAAAGTTTACTATGAATTGTCTCTGAGGATAGTATTAATTACCTAGACATAAGTTTATCTAAGGATAGAGTCAAAGGTACTTTTATTTCAAACATTTATAAAAAAGCAACTTATTCTAACACACTATTACACTACACAGTTGTCATCCTTACCACCAAAAAAGTCATTGGTAAAAGGGCAGTGTGTTTGTTTGGGTAGAATGGTATCTGATGAAACAGAATTTCAGGAACAATGTGGGATTCTAAAGGCCAGGTTCCAACAAAGGGGCTACCCAAATCTTTTTCTTGACAACATTTCTAAGATGTTGTATATAAGAGACAAACTGATTATTTTATTCCTCTAATAGGTACTACAGGGAATATTAGCTCCTCTGTTCAGAATACGGAGGCTTATGACATGAATTTTAACAGGGCCTTAGTCTTGACATTGAATAAAGTCTTCCATGACATCAGGGCTATTATAGAGAAAAATTGGTGTATATTCATGATGGATCCCGACTATGTTAAAGTGGTTGGGCAAGTAGCGAGGATTGTATACCAAAAGGACATCTGTATAAAAAACATGGTGGAAAGGGATAGTTTCACAGAGTATGGTGGCAGGATGTTTGTGTGGAACACGTACACAATGTCAAATTATTTTAGAGACAGAATCTGTGACGCTTTACAACTATGAGCTTATCCAGCTGAAAAAGAAATACTGTTGTAACACCAAAGTGGTGGTATATTTAGCAATATGCCAGCAATACCCAGCATTTTATGTAGATAAAACTACAAGGCATCTCCATACCAGAATTTATCAACATACTTGTAGTATTAAAAAGAAAGATGGTAACAATGCTCTGGCTAGCATTTGGCAATATATGACCAGCATTCATTTAAATTTGTGGTAATTGATCACGTTGATCTTGGTGAGAGGGGAACCTCATAAAAGAGTTACAATGGCAGCTCAGTTTAAATGTGGTGGCACGCCCAGGACTAAATGATCAATGTTCTATTAACAGCAAAGATGAAAACTTGTTCAGAATGGTAAAAAATATATATGTTTATAACATTATATATATATATATATATATATATATATATATATATATATATATGTGTGTGTGTGTATATATATATATATATATATATATATATATATATATATATATATATATATATATATATATATATATATATATACACATATATATATATATATATATATATATGTGTGTGTGTGTGTGTGCGTGCATGTGTGTCAAACCATAACAATACATACATTTTTTATAGTAACTGGAGGTTTTAACATCAAGTTTTGGATGTAATCATTGAAGTGTGTTTTTCAAAGTTATTGCTTTAATTATAATACATTGGTTTTAAGTGCACATTAGGTATCCAATCAGCTGTTGTGTGCTGAGTATATAAAAAGTGGTTGCTAGTACATGTATATATTCTGAAGAAGTCTCATGTATTGGGAGATGACTTAATAAAGTGGATTTTAGTGGTTTCCAGCCTCAATGCCATTCTTTGTTTTCTGTGTTTACTGAATGGCAGCAGACCATTTAAATGCTGAATGTGAGTCCAGTGCTCCCTTTTTAGCCAGGGTTCTTCTAGACCAAAGGAATACGATTTTTCTCAAGGGTCTTCTCCCTGCTCAAGCAGAAGAATCAACCCCTATGGCATCCTCTTCAGCATCTCCTTCCACCAAGAAATTAGACATGTTTAACCTCTCAAACGATGGAGAGAGAGATAGAAGAGTAAGGAGAAAAGGAGGAACAAAAAGAACACCTGAAAAGTAGGTCTCAGTATCTGACCCCTAGTCTGTCCCAACACTTTACAATCCTAGGATGTTGGATCCTAGAAGTATCTGACCCCTAGTCTGGCCCAACACTTTACAATCCTAGGATGTTGGATCCTACACATATCTGACCCCTAGTCTGTCCCAACACTTTACAATCCTAGGATGTTGGATCCACAAGTATCTGACCCCTAGTCTGTCCCAACACTTTACAATCCTAGGATGTTGGATCCTACAAGTATCTGACCCCTAGTCTGTCCCAACACTTTACAATCCTAGGATGTTGGATCCTACAAGTATCTGACCCCTAGTCTGGCCCAACACTTTAGAATCCTAGGATGTTGGATCCTACAAGTATCTGACCCCTAGTCTGGCCCAACACTTTAGAATCCTAGGATGTTGGATCCTAAACATATCTGACCCCTAGTCTGGCCCAACACTTTAGAATCCTAGGATGTTGGATCCTACAAGTATCTGACCCCTAGTCTGGCCCAACACTTTACAATCCTAGGATGTTGGATCCTACAAGTATCTGACCCCTAGTCTGTCCCAACACTTTACAATCCTAGGATGTTGGATCCTACAAATATCTGACCCCTAGTCTGGCCCAACACTTTACAATCCTAGGATGTTGGATCCTACAAGTATCTGACCCCTAGTCTGGCCCAACACTTTACAATCCTAGGATGTTGGATCCTACAAGTATCTGACCCCTAGTCTGTCCCAACACTTTACAATCCTAGGATGTTGGATCCTACAAGTATCTGACCCCTAGTCTGTCCCAACACTTTACAATCCTAGGATGTTGGATCCTACAAGTATCTGACCCCTAGTCTGGCCCAACACTTTACAATCCTAGGATGTTGGATCCTACAAGTATCTGACCCCTAGTCTGGCCCAACACTTTACAATCCTAGGATGTTGGATCCTACAAGTATCTGACCCCTAGTCTGGCCCAACACTTTAGAATCCTAGGATGTTGGATCCTACAAGTATCTGACCCCTAGTCTGGCCCAACACTTTAGAATCCTAGGATGTTGGATCCTACACATATCTGACCCCTAGTCTTTCCCAACACTTTACAATCCTAGGATGTTGGATCCTACACATATCTGACCCCTAGTCTGGCCCAACACTTTAGAATCCTAGGATGTTGGATCCTACACATATCTGACCCCTAGTCTGGCCCAACACTTTAGAATCCTAGGATGTTGGATCCTACAAGTATCTGACCCCTAGTCTGGCCCAACACTTTACAATCCTAGGATGTTGGATCCTACAAGTATCTGACCCCTAGTCTGGCCCAACACTTTACAATCCTAGGATGTTGGATCCTACAAGTATCTGACCCCTAGTCTGGCCCAACACTTTAGAATCCTAAGATGTTGGATCCTACACATATCTGACCCCTAGTCTGGCCCAACACTTTAGAATCCTAGGATGTTGGATCCTACACATATCTGACCCCTAGTCTGGCCCAACACTTTAGAATCCTAGGATGTTGGATCCTACAAGTATCTGACCCCTAGTCTGGCCCAACACTTTACAATCCTAGGATGTTGGATCCTACAAGTATCTGACCCCTAGTCTGGCCCAACACTTTACAATCCTAGGATGTTGGATCCTACAAGTATCTGACCCCTAGTCTGGCCCAACACTTTAGAATCCTAAGATGTTGGATCCTACACATATCTGACCCCTAGTCTGGCCCAACACTTTAGAATCCTAAGAAGTTGGATCCAACATTAAGATAGGAGAAAGTATGAATCCAAACACCATCTCTGGCATGATTTTTCTCTCCAGAATTGGCCAGTCCTCAGCTCTATTCAACTGTACTCCAGGAAAGGCAGTGTTGTATTCTTAAGGTCCTTTTGGTCAACAAGAAGCATTTTTGAAGCCAACATCAATATGATAATGAGGAACTTTTTTCATATGCAGATTCAGATGGAGGTCCTCCATGAGTCTCCAGGCAGCTCCATTCTTGTTTTCTCCTCTCCATTCCAACCTTTGGACCCATTGTCTATGGCTCTGAGTGACACCTGTTACAAAATCTTGTAGGAGCCAAAACAACTTCTGCTTTGTCTCAGTTTCCCCTAACCCTTTTAACTTCAATTCCATAGGATTGTGAAGGGTATTGGAATTGAGGGACTGTGGCTGAGGTAAGGGGGTTGAGTTTGACTCCAATGTTATATGAGCAGTCTCTACCTCTGATTGCTTCACCCTTAGACACCTCAGATCTGATGTTGTCTTTGGATCCAAGTCAGGTCAGGGCTGGGGATGTTCCTACCTTAGGGTCTTTGGGTCCTGGGAAGTCATCTTCAGTACTGATCTTGGTTTCAGAATTTGAAGACTTTGAAACGGTCCTGTCCAGATCTAGAGAGAAGGTT